>NC_133848.1:4895195-5055099 GCF_047830755.1 Zonotrichia albicollis | reverse complement strand
CTTTTCCCAGGAGAAATTTCTCATGGAGACAAAGAATTCCCCCCGGGAGCACCGTCACCTTTGGGGCTGGGAGGGAAGGGGCCAAGCTGGAGGCAGGGCAGTGGGTAGGGAAGGCCTGGGTGGGGTTGTCACATCTTGGGGAAGCTGGCCAGGTTGGCCACACCGCAGGCATTGTTCATGTTGCGGGCCAGGAGGACGTAGCCCTTGTTGCCCCATTCCTCGCCCCAGCTGCAGGGTGGAAAAGCAAAATCTAAACCTCTGGAAGATCCCAAACCACCTGCAATTCCCAAACCACCCCAAGCCCTGTACCTGTTCTTGATGATCCAGTGCTTGGTGCCTTTCTGTGCCCCGTAGCCCACGGCCAGCACGGCGTGGTTGATGTTCTCAGCGTTGCAGCTCTCATCGTAGTACACGCCTTGGGGACACAGCCGGTGTCACCAGGAGCCCTCAGCTCCCTGAGCAGCCCCCTGAGCTCCCCCCAGCCCCTCACCTCGGCTGTAGAACTGGAAGGAGGGCAGGCTGGCATCGATGCCCACGGAGATGGGCCCAATCCTGGCCACCGCTCTCTTCAAAGCCTTCTCGTTGCCCTCGGGGATCTCGCGGTAGCCGCGGCACTTGGCCGCCTTCCCGGTGGGGCTGTACATGCAGCTCTCGTCCTGGGAGGGGCCAGGAGGGGCAGGTGAGGTGGGGATGGGGGGGATGCAGGGGGATTTGGGGCTGGCACCCCTCACACCTGGCCGATGTAGGGGTAGGAGTCCTCGGAGTCGATGCCGCGGTTCTGGCGGACGTACTCGAAGGCGTTGGTCATGTAGCCGCCGCCGCAGCCGTCGTTGTTGGCCACGCAGTCCACCAGGTTCTGGGGGCTGAGGGACAGCAGCTTGCCTGTTTTCCTCTTCAGCTGCCCCTCCAGGGCACCCACCGAGCTGAAAGCCCAGCACGAGCCACACTGGCCCTGTGGGGACACAATGGGTGACAGCAGGGTGACACACTGGGGTGGCATTGAGGTGACACTGAGGGCACGCCCATCTCACCTGGTTCTTCACAGGGGTCACGTAGCCTTTCTTACGCCAGTCCATGGCAGCTGGGGCTCTCTCACTCCAGTCAGGGACAAAGAGGGTCTCGTTGTGGCGTTGGTGACCTCGGGGCACCTTCAGCCCTGTCATTGTCCTCACCACCTCCTCGCTGGTCTGGGGAAGGAACCCTGGTGGGTGGGAGCACCCAGAGGTGCTCAGCCCCCCCCTCTGTCACCTGCCAGGGACACCCACCATGTCACCCAGGTGGTTCATGGCCAGCTCGAAGGTGTGGAGGCCCAGGGAGTGCTCCAGGTTGTGGGTGTTGATGTATTTGAGGTTCTTCTCCCAAATCAGCCTCCGCGTCACCTCGTCCGCCTGCGCCGGGGGGAGATGGTGCTGGGACGGGGTCCTGCTTGTGCCCCCCGCCCTGGGGACATCTCCCACCCTGGGGACATCCCTGGGGGGGTCCCAAGCCCCATTCCCCCCATACCTGGCCGTTGTATTGCTTGCGGTGGGTTTTTTTCCACAGCTCCCACTGCGCATCCAGCTCCTGCTCTGGGTGCAGCTGGGCCGGAGCCGCAGGGACCAGCAGGGCCAGCAGCACGGGCCACCACATCCTGGGGACAGCCTGGGGACTGCGAGGGGACACAGAGTGAGCATGGGGGGCTGGGGAGGGGGAGGACCCTGTGCCCACCCTCCTTTTGGGCTAGGACACCCTGCACACCCTGCCAGGATCCGCTGCACACCCTGATTTGGGGCTGGGACTCCCTGCCTGGGGACTGGGACCGCCTTCCTCCCTCGATTTGGGGTTGGGATTCCCTGCACACCCTCATTTGGGGTTGGGACCCCCTCTGCACCCTGCCTTGAGGCCAGGACCCCCTGTACCCCCTGATTTAGGTCTGGGACCCCTTCCTCCCTCAATTTGGGGCTGGGACCCCCTGTATCCCCTGATCGAGGTCTGGGACCCCTTCCTCCCTCAATTTGGGGCTGGGACCCCCTGTACCCCCTGATTTTGGGCTGGGACCCCCTGTATCCCCTGATTGAGGTCTGGGACCCTCTCCTTCCTCCATTTGGGGCCGGGACACCCAGCGGGCAGGGCTGGCCCGGCGCCGGCATCACATGAGCCGGCACAGCTGGTTCCCGTTACCGCTCCGGCTCGTTCGGCAGCCCCAGGCTGGGAGGGGGAGTTTTGGGATGCGGAGGATGCGGGGGGGGGGGGGATATCCCAGCCCTCCTGCCCCTCCCTGCTTCACCCACCGCCCCCAGCCCCCCGTGATGGAGCAGGACCCGCGACACTTCCCGAGCTGGGAACCCCAGATCCGCTCCATGTACCGTGCCTCAGTTTCCCTTTTTGTCCCCCATTCCCACTGGGATCCGTTTATTTGGGATAAAAACCCCCCAGCCCCCCCCCCCCCGGGGACCCCTCCCCGCCGCTTACCGAGCACGGAGCCGTCGGTGGGAGCGCCGGGACGGGGCCTTGCGGGAGCCGCGGCCGCTGCGCTTTTTATGCTCCCGGATTGAGGAAGTTTGGAGGCAGCCGGAAAATTTTGGCAAGCGTCGGGTTTGGATGGGCTGGAGGGAAGGAGGGGACGGGGAGGGGGACGAGGGGGCTGCCCCGGCTCCACGTGATGCTGCGGGAGCGGCTGAGTCAGCGCCGGCACCGGCGCGGGGCTGTGGCGGCTCCTGAGCCCGGCTGTCCTCCGGTCCGTCCCTGGGATGTCCTCTGGTCCCAGGGACCTTCTCCTGTCCCTGGGATGTCCTTCTGTCCCAGGGACCTTCTCCTGTCCCTGGAATGTCCTTCTGTCCCCAGGACCTTCTCCTGTCCCTGGGATGTCCTCCTGTCCATCCCTGGGATGTCCTCCGGTCCGTCCCTGGGATGTTCTCCTGTCCCCAGGATGTCCCCCCACCCCAGCACCCTGCCCTGGGGACACCCTCCTGTCCCAAGGATGCTGCCCCCAGGGACACCGTTCTTGTCCTGGCATCCCACCTTGGGGATGTCCTGCTGCTCTGGGGACATGCTCTTGTCTCAGAATCCCACCTTGGGGACATTCTCTTGTTCCAGAATCCCACCCTGGGGACGTCCTACTGCTCTGGGGACATTCTCTTGTCCCCACATCCCACCCTGGGCACATTCTGCTGCCCTGGGGGGGTCACTCTCTTGTCCTGGCATCCCAGCTTGGGGATGTCCTGCTGCTCTGGGGACATTCTCTTGTCTCAGAATCCCACCCTGGGGACGTCCTACTGCTCTGGGGACATGCTCTTGTCCCAGAATCCCATCTTGCCAATGTCCTGCTGCCCTAGGGACATTCTCTTGTCCTGCCATCCCACCCTGGGGACATTCTGCTGCCCTGGGGGGACATTCTCTTGTCCTGCCATCCCACCCTGGGGACATTCTCTTGTCCTTCCATCCCATCCTGCTGCCCCGGGTGACACCCACCATGTCCCCAAGCCCTCCCCGTGTCCAAATCAGACTGGGTTGAGCACCCACTTCCCTCAGGAGCAGCCGGACACGGCAGCTTGGGGACATCCTGTGACAGCAGGCACGGAGGACAGGACCCCCCCTCTGTCCCCAAGCCGGGGCTGCCCCCCCGTGCCCGGTTTGGGGGTCCCTGGCAGCGGGAGGAGCTTCCTGCAGTGACTGTCACCTCATCACGTGGCACCAGAGCCACCCCAGACGTGTCACACTGGGGACAACGACATCATCATCATCACCATCACTGTCACCGTCACCCTCCAGCCATGGCAACAAGGACAGACCCAGGAGGGGACAGGGGGGTGGAGCAGCACCAAGGTGGGGATGGGTCCCTGTCACCCCTTCCCCTCCCTCACGGGGGTCCCCAAGAGAGGGGGCACCCCCTGTGAGCTCTGTGGGGACACAGAGGGGGCTGAGTCACCCCAGGGCACAACCATCCTCCAGAGCACGAGGCCCTGACGTGGCACTGAGTGACCGGGAACTGGGGACAAACTGGGACAAACTGGGACAAACTGGGGAGTACGAGGGGTTTCGGGGGGCAAAATGAAGAGGAGGAGGCTTAAGGGGAGAAATAAGGAGAAAAAACAAGGAGGGAACAGGAGTTTGGGGGCCAAAACAGGGAGGGGATGGGGATTTAGGGACATTCCTCCAAGAAAGAGGCAGAAATGACACAAAGGTTGGAAAAAGGGAAAAAATCTCTTGATGGAAAATCTCTGCTGCCCAGAATCCACCTGGGGCTGGGACACACCTGAGGGGGTTCAGCTCCTGCCCAGGACATGGAGGATAAAATTCCACCCCAGGACAAACACTGGAGTTCCCAACGAGGGGGAAAAAGGCCCAACCTTCCCCCCAAAGCCCTGGGAACCCTCTCAGCCCCTCCTCATCCTCCTTCCCAACAGATTTGGCTGCTCCAGCTCCCAGGAACTGGAAAATCTGGGGGGGATACAGCCACAGGACCTGGAAGGGCTCAGGGAAATGGGAATTTTCCTCTTCCCCCTTTAAGAACAGCCCAGGATGTGATGGGTGCTGGGGAGGAGGTTATTGCTGGCAACACAATCCCAGGATGTCTTCAAATGGGATGTTCCCATTTATCCATACATTTAAAATAAAATAATAATAAAAAAAAAGAAACAAAAAAAAACAATTAAAACAAAACCTTCAAGTCTTAATTTTCCAGAGGGAAAAATAAAGCTTCCTACTCCACTTAGAAGAGGAATCTCTCTGGATTGGTGACACAAAGGTTTCAGATTTTAGTCAGGAATGACAGCTCTGGAATCAGAAAAAAGGGGGGATCTCCCCATTCTTGCTCTCAACCAGCAGAGAACACTCACAACCAGCCTGGGGGTCCCAGAGCCCCCCAAACATGCAGGGAAAGGGGGGAACACCCACATTCCATTCAAAACAGAACCAGGAACACTTGGGACTCTTCCCCAGCTGCTGTTGTGCCAAATTTCCTTCCAAGTCCAACTCTGAAATTCATTTTCCTGTTGGAATTGAAGCAAGAGGGAATCAAATGGTTCTTCCAGCCCCTGAGGAGAGCAGGGTTGGCCACAAGTTGTTTTTTTTTTTTTTGTTTTTTTTTCCATGGAAAAAGCCAGAAGATTCCAAGTCAATGTTTAAAAATTAAAAATTTATATATATAGATATATTTATATATATAAAAAAATTTCATTCTGTTCCCTACTTTTCCAGCTCTCCTCTTACTCTTTGTCATTTGGCAACAGGATCATCCCATGGCAGGAATTCTTCTTTAAGGAGGTGAGTGAGCAAATGTAGTGAAATTACACAGTTCCTCAGCAATTCCCTGGAAAATCTCTCAAATCCAGGGATTCTCCTCCATCCAGCTCCAAAATGAGGACAAGGAACTCACCTACATGGGATAAAATTCCGTGGAGCAGGTTTTATCCCAAAGAAACCTGTTGGAACATCAAATTGTGGCAGCACAGAAACCATCAGCTGGAAAATGGATTCATCCACAAGAAAGCTACATGGGTAATATTTTTATGGCTTGTTAATTATCCCAGGGTAACGAGGGGGGGTCATGGGTCACACTGATTTCATTGCACAGTTCACAGGAGAGAGAAGATTCCAGAAAAACACAGGAATCTCCACGTGGAGCACCCTGGACTGGAGACGCTGTAACAACCCTCCAAAAACAGCCAAAATTCCTCCAAAAAGGAGGAAAACACTGGCTTGGAACACGGATTCTTACTCAAGCATCCTCCAGGATTGTGTTTACAGGGATAACACTTGGAAGAGTTCCTTCCAGTACTGAAAAATTCCAATAGTTTTGTGTTTTATAGAAAAAAAGTCACGGCAGAGAATGAAATAAAAACAGTCAAAAGCCACCTTAAAAAGTGAGGAAGGGCTGTCTGTGATCCAGACAGGAATCCCTTCCCAAAAAAAATCCACTTGGGAGCAGCTCTGGGGCCTTGAGCTTTGTGGCACTCAGGTCCTGAAGCTTCCAGAACAATCCCACATGGAGGAGGTGCCCAAACCACCTGGTCCTCCAAGGCCATCCCTCCTCGGAGCTCTGCTGCCAGAAGGTGGGAAGGGTTCACACAGTTCCTTGAGAAAAAGACTCTGCTGTTTTTTATCCTTTACATGTGGATGTTGTTGAGAGCTTTGTGTTGTTTCCCCTAAGGCTTGTTTTTATTCAGAAAAAGAAGGGAATATGTTCAACTCTGGGAATTCTTCGTTGTTGTAGTTGGGGCCTTGGTCCCCCAACATGGTCAGCATGTCCTGTGAGGATACAAGGAGAGGGTTTAGGATCCAGACTGGAATATCAAGGGAGGTTTAGGTTGGAAATTAGGGGGAAAGGCTGGACTCCATCCCAGAGGCTTTTCCAACCTCAGCAATTCCATGGCTCCACGATCACGTGGGTAATTTAATCATGGGTTTGCTGGAATGGATACTGTGGACTAAACTGGTTCCTTGCCCAAGGGAACACAGGGTCTGCAGGGCAAATTTAAGGAGAGCAGCAAATTGAAGCTATCATCACCAACTGCTGGGAAAGCTAGGGTGAGAGGATTATGAATTCTCAGGAATTATTTTAATTTCATTGGACTGTAGTTTTTTTTTTTTTTTAATTAAATAGAATTAGAGGGGTCAATCCAACCAGAATTTCACACTGATCCTGCAACAGATCAGACACAAAGCCAGTCCTGCCCTCTCCCCTTCCAGCTCCATCAGGTTATCCAGGAGTTTGGGACCTCCCCAGTTGATCTGAACCAGAGGGACAAGCTCTGGCTGCTTCAAGACCAGTGGATCCCACCAGATTGGGAGGTTAAAAAGCCCCATCTTACTGGGAAGACCTCGGGCTGGCTGGGCTGGGGCTGCTGCACGTGCTGCTCCGTGGATGCTGGGCCGTGGTGCTGGCCCTGCCACTGCGGCCACATCCCCACGGCGTCGGCGGCGCGGGGCTGGAACGGGGCCGGGCTCTGGGCGGCCTCTGTGGCTGCTGGGCAGAGAACACAGGCACTGAATCAGCCCTGCTCTGGGAACGGGGCTGCTCCAGGGCTCTGATGGGATTGGGAAGGGCAGGGCTCGGTGTGGTGACAGGGCAGGAATTCCTGCCACAGGAATTCAGGGGTTTGCTATGGGATAGAACAAAGAGACTCCCAGAGGGGTTTGTTTCCTCCCAGTCAGCCTTAAAATGCTGAGATGACCCCAATTATCCCAAGCTGGGAGGGATCCACAAAGACCCCGAGTCCAACTCTATGGTTGAAGGTGATCAACATCAGCTTCAACTCTGCTCCCCACATTCAGACACTCCCAAAATCCACCAAAAAATGACGGAGAGCACATCCCACCACAGCTGGAAGCTCCCAGGGGTGTTTTGCCCCCCAGGCCCCACTCACTGAAGGCTGTGCCACGGCTGGCCAGGGCTGGGTACGGCGCCGTGGTGGGAGACGCCGTCGATCCCGGCGCTGCCATGGAGCTGAAGGAGGACGGCGTGCCCTGGAATGTCCCCATGCCAAAGGAAGGAGGTCGGGTCTTCACTGTCTGAGATGCCACTTGCTGTAAGAGAGGAGAAACAGCAGAGGAAGAGGAGGCACGGCTTCACCCCGACCCTCAGCTCAGGGAGGAGTTGCTGGATTAGCCCCGCAGGAGGAAGCAGCGCCAGAGAGTGGAAGCAGGAGGGTTGCCCGTGCAGAGAAGGGGCTGGAAGGCAGCAGGGAGCCTGCAGCCGAGGGTGTGGGCTGTGCTACCTGGGCTGTGAACACCGGCCGTGTCCCTGGAGCCCAGGTGGTGCCGCTGACCTGAGCTGGGCTGGAGTGCCGGGAAATCTGGGACAGGATCCGGCCGGAGGGCGAGGGCTGCTGCTGCTGGATGATGTTCACTGGAGGCACCATGCTGCTGCTCCTGCAACACAACACGTGCCTCAGGCACTCACAGGAGGAAAAGGCACCAAACCTTTCTGCTCAAGTCATTGGTGAAGGGAAATGAGCCCAATAATTGATGGGAAACTGCCCAATGGTCACCCCTGAGTGTCCCAAGGATGTGGCACCTGGGGACAGGGGTTAGCGGCAAACACAGGGTTAACAGCTTGATGATCCCAGAGGGCCTTTCCAACGTAAATGACTCATGATTCTACACAACTGAGAGGGTTGTGGGCACCCAGAGCCTGGGCATGCCCAAGGCACAGCAGAGGAAACAGGGGCTGGGCAGGTGAAGGCTCACCTGAAGTTCTCAGCGGGCCGTGCAGCAGTGAAGGTGTTGCCCTGGGCAAAGAGGGGAGGGTTGGCTGGCATGGTGCTGGCAGGGATGGTTTTGCTCTCATCTGTGGAGAGAGCACGAGTCATTTTTGGGCTGGGACATCTCAGGAATGGGGAGAGAAGCAGTTGGAAGAGATGTGTCTGTGTGAAGGAAGACTCCTCAGTTCCTCCTTTTGACAATTTTGTTAAATCCTGTTTAATTTGATTTCTTTTCCATTTTCTACTGAACTCTCATGGATTTTCTCTGGAGTCACAGCATCCACTGCAGACTGAGAGCAGGGAGAACTGCTCCACAGGGAACAAGCAGGAAAAATGTGACCAGGGCAGGCAGGAGGAGCCGACCTGAGCTGCTGACCCACCTGTGCTGATGCCAGGGAAGATCTCCCCGAAGCGTGGGTCCCTCTCCTGGCTGAACAGGCTCTCAGCCTTCTCCAGGGGCTTGCTGTGCTCGGGGCCAGCAGCACTCACGGGCTGGACAGGTACCTGGGGAGGGACATGGGGCTGCTCACACCTGGTGGGGGCTGCTCACACCTGATGGAAACTGCTCACACCTGGTGGGGCTGCTCACACCTCATGGAAGCTGCTCACACCTGATGGAAACTGCTCACACCTGATGGGGGCTGCTCACACCTGATGGAAACTGCTCACACCTGGTGGGGCTGCTCACACCTGGTGGAGGCTCCTCACACCTCAGCACAAAGGTGAGCACAGGCCCAGCCACTCCTGGGATTCTGATGTGTTTTTTGGGATAGCAGGGCCCTTTAGGATGCACAGTCACATCCCTGGAAGTGTCCAAGGTCAGCCTGGACAGGGCTTGGGCTGGTGAAGGTGTCCCTGCCCATGGGAGGAGGTGGAAGTGGATGGGTTTTACAGCTCCTTCCAAACCAAATTATTCCATGTTTCATGATTCCACATGATAAATACTGGAATTGAGCAACACCCAACAGACACCTTACCCTAAAACCTCACCTCAACCTGGTGCCACCACCTTTAAACCCCCAGCAAAAGTGTGACTTCAACAGAGCAGGACAATGAACAGGGAGTGCCCAAATCCCTCTGGACTCACCTGTGAGTGCTCATAGCCAGCCAAGCTCTCCCTTGCTGGGCCCACTTCCAGCTCTGCCTGAGGTGGCTGCTGCTGCCTGAAATAGAAAGTGTCTGTGCCAGGGGAACACAAGATAATTCCCAAGGGAACAGCTCTGGGTGGTTACACCAGGGATTTGTCAGCCTGGAGTTCCTGGCTGCAGAGAGGGGAATTTGGGAATGAAGGGTGTGTGAGGAAAGGAGGAAATGGAAAAAGGAGCTGAGCTCCTCCTGACCTTGAGGGCAGTGGGGCTGTGCCCATGTCCAGGGGAAGGCTGACGCTCTGCCCCAGCTGAGGCCTTGGCATGGAGTTTGCCAGGGCAGGCCGGGACTCCTGGCTCGAGTTCCTGCAGTTCAAACACAGAAAAAAGAGATTTAACAGGTCCCAGCTGGTAGCAAAGCTGGGTCCTGTGTGTAGCAGGGCGTGGCTGGCTGGGATAAGATGCAAATCCCATTCGAGTGAAGGGTTTTTGAGTGAATTTCCACCTGGTTTCCTTGAAAGGTGGTGCCATGGAATAGGAGGCTCTCTCCTCCACACTCAGTCCCTGCACACCTCAAACACAACCACACAGACACTGCTGCTCTGCTCTGAACTTCCACAGGGAGTTCTGGGCTCTGGATGTGGGAATGGCTGTGTGTGCAATGAAGAAGTTCAAAGAGAGAGCTCTGACACGGGGCAGGAAATCAGGCTTGCAGCAGATTTCAGCTCTGCAGGGAAGCAGGGCTACTTTGCCTCATGGCAAAAACATCCCGGATTTCCCTTCCCCAGGCAATCCAGCCTTCTGGTTGTCTGCTGGAGCTGCCCAGCCTGCAGCTCCAGATCACACACAGGCACAACTCCTTGGTCCTTGCAAAGGGTGTGGAGCTCTTGGAGCTCCCTCATGGAAAGAGAGAACATCTCTGACCATTCCCAAAGATGGGAAGGCTGTGCCAGGAATCCAAGAGCATTCTAAGGCAGATTTCACTCATTTCAGGCACTGCTGGAGCCACATTTTGGCAGCTTGCTAAGCCACACAAGAAGACAATTCCTGCACTTTGTAGCCCTCCAGTGCCTGGCACATCCCAGCAGAGAATGGGAGCCGGAGGGATTTAGGAACTTCTCCAGGGTTGTGCAAATTGATGGGGAGAGGCTGAGGCTGCCCAGCTCTGGGTTGCTGTGGACTGAGACTCTGCACCACTCACTTGACGTTGGTGTTGGTGCAGATGATGTACTCGATCTCATCCGAGTAGGGGTTCTGGAAGGTGAACGAGCTCGTTCTCATCCACAGCCACTCGCGGCTCTTGGATCGGAAGCGGAACATGACCGACAGCACCTGCCCTTTTAACTTCACCACCTAAAACCAAAATGGAATCACACCAGTAGCACCTGATCAAAGGTGGGGAACAGTAACCTGAGCACCAGTTCCCCCCCAGACCCCTGTGATGGCCCTTTGCCTCAAACCTGGACCACCACATCTCAGCCTTCCCAAACTACATGGCACCATTCCCTTGGGACAGCTTGATTCCTAAAGGATCCAGGAGGGGAATCCAAAATCCCCTTGTTTTTTGCCTTCACTTCTCTTATCTCTCTTGCACTGGTGAGATGTATGGAAAAGCCTCCAAGAAATGAAACACATGCTGTAGCTTCCCATTCCAACGGTTTGGAGCAATGGATATGAGCAGCTGGTTTTTGGAGTCATGAAACCACAGGGGCAGCCTTACCTGCCCTGCCACCAGTCCAAGGCCCTCAGAAATAACAGTAACGACAACAGGGCAAGAAAACCACCTCCACTGCGGGTTCTGGGCCCTAGAGACGAACCAGGGTTTCAGCCAAGTCAAGCAGCCACTTGGGAGCCACATCCCTGGCCCTAAAAGCCAACTGGACCAGCAGCCAGAGCTGGAGTTAAGACTGGATTCAGGAGTTAAGACATCAGATGGTTCTGTTTCATTTTTGCATTCAATGATAGGACTACATCTGCAACTGTTTGCACAGGAGAATTATCTAAGGTTTGTTTTTCTTCTTGGTTTTCCAGTCAATTTTGTTGTTTTGCAAGCACCAAGGCATTCCAGTCTCAGAATGAGCTCCAATCTGAATTCCACCCTGCATGCAAGGGGCAGCTGTGATGCTTTTACCTGTTGAAAACTGTCCCGTAAAAGCTGCTGGTCTTCTGGATGGCAGAAATCCACAATGTCTTTCCCCAAGAGTTCCTATTTTTTAAAGAATTGGGAGAGATGGAGTCAGTTCATCTGGCAGGCAGATTCCATAATTAATCTGTCTTTGGACAGGTAGTTCCTGCTCCTTCCCCCCAAATCCCTGTTACACAACCCAAACACAAGAGGCTGGTGTGCTGTTTTTTTAAAAGAAAAGCACAACAGCTGTTGATTCATGTTTGATCTTTAACTCAATTTGAGGCAAAAATGGCTTTAATTGACATTTGACATAATCCAGAGACACCCAGCCTTGCCATGATCAAAGCACTTGGAAAAATACATGGAAAAGCAACCAGTGGAGAAGAAACACATGTCTGGGTTAAGCCCTGGGCATGGTTCACCAGCTCTGTTGGACAAGCAGAGCTATGATGTAGAAGGAAAAGTAAATTTAAAGAGCATTTTTTTATTATTAAAAAGCTGCTGAAGGTCCTCACCTGGGGCTGGTAACCCACGGTGGCCACGCACCGGTGGTCGATGAAGGTGAAAATTCCTTCGGTGTTGTGTCGGGAGATGAATTCTGTGGGCTGGCAGACATTGCTCATGTCTGTGCAGTTGGGGGAGCTGGTCACCTGCCAGGGACACAGGGACAGTCACCAACCCTGGCTGGCCCTGAGCTGCCAGCCCTGCTCTGGGCTTTGTGGCCATCAGGGAATGTTTTCAGACAGAACAGTTTAAATCTGGGGATTACCAGCACAAGGCAATGTTGGAAAAGGGGAACAGGGCACTCACCTGGAGCCTGCCAATGGCCACCAGGCAGAACTTGCTGCCCTGGCCAGCGTCAGGGTCATCATCAGGCAGGGAAACACCTGCGAGGGAAGGGCCAAAAATTCCAGCAAGGTTAGTACAGGAAAACTTTCAGAGGAATGGATTCAAGACATCTCTCTGCCCTGGTCTGTAACTCAACACTCTTCCCCATGAAGGGATTTTGCAAATTAAAGTGTCCACCCCTCCCTTTTTTCACCAGAAGGAATGAAAATCTCTGAATTTCAGCAAAAGCTGCACATCAGACAGTTCAGTACTATTTTCATCCTCTGCTGCTTCACCTGGAAAAATTAAATCAATCTTAAAATAAAAGTCATAGATGTGTTTGCAAAGCACTTCCTGGCACATTCAGCTCCTGGAATGGCAACTTGAGCCCACGTGCTCCTAAACCCAGCCCACCTGAACTCAAGGTGGATTGTTACCTGCTGGGGGCCAGGCTTTGATGTAGCCCGTGCAGTGCACGACGACGTAGTGAGGTTCTCCATCCTTGGCTGCACCTAAACCATTCCTTGGGGGAGAGAAAGAGGTTGTGCTGCAGTGGGGGAAGGTGAGGCAAGGTGTTCAGCTGTGTTATTTATGTGTTGTATGTATTTATATGTATTTATATGTTATTTATGTGTCACTTACCTGCAGCGATTCCTCATGAAGCTCAGACGATTGACAGCGACCGGATCCACAGAGCTGTTGCCACACCTGCACCAGGGTTAGAAAGGATTTCATCTTTCTTCATCAACATGGAAATAATCTGGACATCTTGAACAAGAAGAATTTCCATCCCACAGACCCCTCATTCCGCAGAACTCAAGGGGGGCTGAAACTAATTGGATCTTCTACAACAACAGGGCAAACAAACATTTCGAGAATTTGACTGTAAGGAAAGCTCAGCCATGTTCTGTCATGTCTACATCAAAATGAGCCCCAAAAAAAGCTGAAATAAAAACTTTTTATTCCACCCCAGGATTCTGAGTGAGCTGAATGAGCTGGGTCTGACCCTGCGGTGTTTTTGGAAGCCACCTCTCAGTGACACCAAGAGCCCTCTCACCACCACAGCAGGGAAAGCTCCCTGGCATGGAGGGACCAGGTTTAGGGAGCAAGTCTGGCTTTATGCTCAGAGATTTCCCCAGGCAATTCCTTCCTACCTCATCCTGCAGATGAAAGATCTCCTGGAGCCCATGCACATCCTCATGGACTGCTGCCCTTCCTTCTTCACAGTCCCTGTCTTCAAATCGAGGATACGACCTAAAAAAAGGGAAGCACAAGGAGATGCTGCTGCACTGGGAGCCCTTCCAGCAAGGCAGGTGTGGTGCCAGGTGATGCAGTGGGAACTGGCAGGACACGAGTGTCACTGGTGGTACCTTTAGATGCACTCTCGGGGGGGGCTGCAGCATCCTTGGTAGAAAGGCACCAGGGCTTGGTTCCCTCTACAAAGGGAAGGATTTAATCCAAGTCCTCTGCAGGCTGTGCCAACCTGCCAGCCCCTCACGTGCCAGCCCTGCTCGCTGTACCTGTGAGGGCGTTCTCAGAGGTGGAGAGCTGCTCCCTGAGCTTGCCCACGTCGTCGGGGTGCACCTGCTCGTACAGGGTGCTGCCGAACCACTCGGACTGCGGCTGGTTCAGCACCGGCGTCACCGAGTCCGACACGTACACCACGCGCCCCGTCTCGCACGACACGATGAACAGGAAGCCGTCAGCTGCCTCCAGGATCAGGTGTTTGAGCTCCTGCAGGCACACAGACATCTCCCAACTCAGCCCTGTCACCCTGGTTTTTTAATTTTTCTAAGCTTTCT
Organism: Zonotrichia albicollis; assembly: GCF_047830755.1. Taxonomy (NCBI): domain Eukaryota; kingdom Metazoa; phylum Chordata; class Aves; order Passeriformes; family Passerellidae; genus Zonotrichia; species Zonotrichia albicollis. Next base: position 5,041,073 of record NC_133848.1, on the reverse strand, counting down.
AATGTTTATGTTCTTATAACGAACATTGTCGCACGTTTTATGTATGTAACCGATTGTTTCGCGTTCTTTTATAGAAGAAGAGAAATTTGATAAACTGTTAAGTTTGTCCAGTGTCATTGGACAATACACTATCACTTTTAAAAATCTATAAATGTTAAAATCAGAAATTAAAAATATTCTTTTTACCTTAAGAAAGCTGCATGTGTGCATTGTGTCATTTCATATCCTATAATAACACACCCCATGTCTGGACATTTTTCACCCACCCATTGTTTAATTTTCCCCTCTGATTGCTGCAATTGTCACAAAGCAGCTTCAGGCCAAGATCAGAAGGCTTAAGGGAAACTTCAGAGTGACCTTCCAGGATCTTAAGGGGGCTTAATAAAAAGAGGAAAAGGGATTTTTTTAGATGGGCAGAGACTTGGTCGGTGATAGAGACTGACACCTCTCAACTCCACAGCCAAAACCATCCTGGGTTTCGGCTTTTTCCCCCAATCCATCATTTAATTTTCCCCTCTGATTGCTGCAATTCCCACAAAGATTAGAAGCTTTCAGGAACACCTCACTGTGACCTTCCAGGACCTTAATGGGGCTTCATAAAAAGATGACAAGGGACTTTTTGTATGCGCAGAGACGCGGTCAGTGATAGAGGCTGACACCTCTCAACTCCACAGCCAAAACACACCCTGGGTTTGAGCTGCAATTCCCACAAAGCAGCATCAGGCCAAGACCAGAAGGCTTCAGGGAAACCTCAGAGTGACCTTCCAGGACCTTAAGGCCACTTAATAAAAAGAGGGAGTACCAAGATCAGAAGGCTTCAGGGACACCTCACTGTGACCTTCCAGGACCTTAATGGGGCTTCATAAAAAGATGACAAGGGACTTTTTGTATGCACAGAGACGCAGTCAGTGATAGAGGTTGACACCTCTCAACTCCACAGCCAAAACACACCCTGGCTTTGGGCTTTTCCCCCCACCCATTGTTTAATTTCCCCCTCTGATTGCTGCAATTCCCACAAAGCAGCATCAGGCCAAGATCAGAAGGACCTTTGAGGACCTTAAGGCCACTTAATAAAAAGAGGGAGTACCAAGATCAGAAGGCTTCAGGGACACCTCACTATGACCTTCCAGGATCTTAAGGGGGCTTAATAAAAAGAGGAAAAGGGATTTTTTTATATGGGCAGAGACCTGGTCGGTGATAGAGGCTGACACCTCTCAACTCCACAGCCAAAACACACCCTGGGTTTGAGCTGCAATTCCCACAAAGCAGCATCAGGCCAAGATCAGAAGGACTTTCCAGGACCTTAAGGCCACTTAATAAAAAGAGGAAGAGGGACTTCAAGATCAGAAGGCTTCAGGGACACCTTACTATGACCTTACAGGATCTTAATGGGGCTTCATAAAAAGATGAAAAGAGACTTTTTGTATGGGCAGAGACCTGGTCAGTGAGAAAGGCTGACACCTCTCAACTCCACAGCCAAAATACACCCTGGGTTTGGGCTGCAATTCCCACAAAGCAGCATCAGGCCAAGATCAGAAGGACCTTCGAAGACCTTAGGGGGACTCAATAAAATGAGGAAAAGAGATTTTTAGCATGGGCAGAGACCTGGTCGGTGAGGAAGGAGGGTTTGTAGGTGCCGTCGGTGGAGGTGTTGCCGGTGCCACGCAGGGATTTCATGTGGGACACGGCCATGCGCAGGATGGTCAGCTTGTCCGGCTTGCGGGCCAGGGCGCTGCACGTGGGCACCATGTCGGACAGCTCCGTGATGTAGGCTGTCATCTTGTTCCTCCTCCTGCGCTCGATCTCGCTGTGGTTCTCCCTGCCAGAGGTGCAGGAGGAGAAAAGGAGAGAGGTGAAGCTGCCAGGGGTGGGAGGTTTGTGTGACACACGCACACACACGGACGCCGTCGGGATTAGGATCAAGCCTCACATGCTGGGCGTGCACAGGGAATGCGCAGACAGGGCAGGGAGGAGAGGCTACACCTGGACCTTCCTCGGAGTCACAGCAGCTCCCTGGAGCCTCAGGACAGTGAGCACCCGGCCTGACCTTCCCCACCCACCACACAACGCTGCAAAGGAGCTGCTGCCAAAGCAGGGTCACCTCAACACTGTCCGTGTGAGGGTGGGTGAGATCCCCTGCACCATCACACCCACCAGGTCTGCAGCTAAAATCTGGGCACTGCTCTTCTGGCCAAGCTGGGCAGGTGGGAGGTGTGGGAAGGAGCTCTGAGCTCCTTCCAGCCCCAGCCACGCCAGGATTCTGAGTGAGCTGAACGAGCTGGGTCTGACCTTGCAGTGTTTTGGGAAGCTGGGTCTGACCTTGCAGCGTTTTGGGAAGCTGGGTCTGACCTTGCAGTGTTTTGGAAGCTGGGTCTGACCTTGCAGTGTTTTGGAAGCTGGGTCTGACCTTGCAGTGTTTTGGAAGCTGGGTCTGACCTTGCAGCATTTTGGGAAGCTGGGTCTGACCTTGCAGTGTTTTGGGAAGCTGGGTCTGACCTTGCAGTGTTTTGGGAAGCTGGGTCTGACCTTGCAGTGTTTTGGAAGCTGGGTCTGACCTTGCAGTGTTTTGGGAAGCTGGGTCTGACCTTGCAGTGTTTTGGGAAGCTGGGTCTGACCTTGCAGTGTTTTGGGAAGCTGGGTCTGACCTTGCAGTGTTTGGGAAGCTGGGTCTGACCTTGCAGTGTTTTGGGAAGCTGGGTCTGACCTTGCAGTGTTTTGGAAGCTGGGTCTGACCTTGCAGTGTTTTGGGAAGCTGGGTCTGACCTTGCAGTGTTTTGGAAGCTGGGTCTGACCTTGCAGTGTTTTGGGAAGCTGGGTCTGACCTTGCAGTGTTTTGGGAAGCTGGGTCTGACCTTGCAGTGTTTTGGGAAGCTGGGTCTGACCTTGCAGTGTTTTTGGAAGCTGGGTCTGACCTTGCAGTGTTTTGGAAGCCACCTCTGGGTGACACCAAGAGCCCTCTCACCACCACAGCTCCCAAGCAGGTTACACCTCATTTCTGCACACATCATCAAGGCCAGCCAAGCTGGGCAGACCAGGAGCAGGCAACACCTGCAGGGTGGCACTGAGACCATTGCTGCCACCTAAAGAGGCTCTTGGCACCCCTTTGGCTCCCATCAGACCAGAACTTGGCTCTTTTATCCAGGATTTATAATTTAACTGGGATCCTAAGGTGGGTTTTCCAAAACAGAGCTTAAAAGCCAGGTTTCCTCTACAGAAGGATGGATCCTGTGTGGGAAGTGAAATGAGATGGAAGTGCTGGAAGGAGCAAGGAAAGGCAGGTGAATAAACAGGATAAATACAAAAATGGAGCATTTATCACCATGAGGTTTGTGCAGACATTCAGTGACCTCACCTTTGAGTCAGTCTCTAAACTCACAAGCTCAGGTGTGAAAAACAAAGATCCTTCAACTACAGAAGCAACCAAACATTTCCATTTCACTCTGCCATGAGAAATGGATGGGAGAACTGGGATTGTCCATGCTGGGGACACCTCTGTGCCTTCCTGACCTCCTCAAACATTCCAGCACAGCTCAGTGCAGTCAGCACTGGGGGGTCAGGTTTTGGTTTAAAAACAAAACTGCCCAAAACTGGGTTAAGTATGTAAGGTGGAAAATGAAGGGCACAGGTGTCCTCAGGGCTCATTCCTGGTGACTGTTCTGGTGGTTTCAGGCACAGCCTCTCATTAATTACTAATAGAAACTCATTAATTACTAATACAAACTAATAGAAAATTACTAATAGATACTCAAGGAAAAATTAAATCCTGTTTGCAGTGACACCACCTTTTCTGGAAGGAAAACACCTGAGCTAACACAGCTTTTCCTGCCTGGTCTGAGAGTCCAACAGCATTCCTAGAACACAAAACCATCCCAACTTGGGACCCAGGACAAGAGGAACTGAATGTAGCAAAGGTTAGCAAAGCTACAGGTGAAAGCAAATAAATAAATTTGGTAAAGAAATCCTTTCATGTATTCCCTAAAAAGGTTGTGCCTTTCCTCAATGCCTTCCCCCTCCTAATCCCAATTCCACAGCCATTTCCAGGAGTTTGTTAAATCCTCTGCAGCAGATGAGGGAAGGAAAGTGGAAAATAAAAAAGAGAGAAAGGATGCCTAGAGAAACATTAAGGAAAGGAAAAACTCTGCTTGTCCATGCTTGAAATCTCCATTCTCCTACCTGGCAAGTCTCTCCTTATCCGCTGAACTCTGCTCATCATCAGACCTAAAAATAAAATTAGCCAGCTAAGCTAAAAATGGAAAAAAAGTTGAAAGAAATGGAAAAAAAAAATGGAAAGATGGACTAGGAAACCCAGCCTAGGGACAGGTCTGTTTTGCAGAGGAGCAATTCCATAAAATAAAGCAGTCATTAGTTTGCAACATTCTGCTTTCAATTGGTGCCTGATGTGTTGGAGTTTCAAAACATTTTCTGAGGCTGTGACCTAGTTCTGATTTGCTTATTTCTAATATTAGAAGGATTCTGATATTTCTAACAGATTTTTGATTTGCTTGACTTCAGAAGGACTCAAACCATTTAAAAAGCTGGAGAATCCCAGCTTGGAATTCCCTGTAGCCCTTTGGGAGGTAACAGCAGGACTGCCCCAAATCCTGAGGGCATTTTTGGGCCCCTCCTGGGAAATGAGACATTCATGAGCTGGAACATGTCCAGAGAAGGGAATGGAGCTTAAAATAGCTGTAAAAATCCCATGGGCTCAGTCCCAACACTCAGGGATAGTCAGACACCAACAATTGATAAAAGTATTCCCTGCAATCTCCAGAAAACCCTCAATTTGTAGAATTTCTGTGTAATTCCCTCCAAAACACACAAATCCCAGTTTGTGCCAGGAAATCCTGTTCAAGGAAAACTTGTACTAAGCAGGAAACTTGAAATCTCTGCAAGTTTCTTGAGCAGGAGAAAAGAATGAGAGTCCAAGGGCAGAGCTGAAAGGAATGGTGAAAAAGAGGAATGTCATTGTCACACTCAATGAACTGGTCCAAAAACCATCAAGGATTATTGTGGGTCCCTTCAAAGAGAGATGGTTGTGAGAAGGGAGCTGCAGGATCCTTCTCATATTAAGTTTTTTTGGCACAAAGAAAGCTTTTAAATCATCAAATTCTTACCTGGCAAATCTCTCTTTATCGTTTGGCATCGGGTCATCATCACATCTAGGAGAAGGGGGAGAGGTTAAAGTGTTTGCACTTCCTTCTTTCCCCAAAAAACCACAGAAAACAAGGTTTAAAATCTGCCACAAAAATCCCTGGGGTTAAAAACGGTCAATTTATTGTGGGCAGTGCAGGATAATTCACTGATCACCCCAAACTGCACTTGGAAGATAAAGGTAACCCAAATCAGGATCTCCATCCAGGGGTTTCTCTTGGAAAATCCCCATTCATCATCCTGAAACCATCCTGAAAGCACAGGAATGCAGGGGATTCTGGAATTGGAGTTATTTGGAGTTTTTATTGCAGTTAACTCCAGCTTCAGTGGAGTTATTCAATCCCAAACCACACAGTGAGGCTACAAATAAATGACACAAGATATCCCAACTCTTCTGGGCTCCATATGGATTATGAGGAAATCCTCAAAGTCCTGCCAGCTCCTCAGAGATAAGGATGTCTCTGCAACTGCAGCATCCTTACAGCAGATGAGGATTAATTAATGTCAAAAGCCACAGAGATGGAGGAATATTGCTGGATATTGAGGAACTGGAGCAATTCCCACTCCTTCCAGAGAGGAAAAGCCAAAGAACAGAAAGATCTTGCTCCAGGGAAAACACACAGACACAGCTACAGGACAGAAATTCTGGATGCCATGTTCTCCCTCACCTGAGGAATTTGCTGTTCCCTTCTCCATCATCATCAAAATCGAGCCTGAAAAACAGAAAAAAACATAACTGCTAACCAAGTGGTTCCTCCTTTAAATTACTTTTCTGTCTGTCCCCATGGATGAGTCCTGAAAGGAAAAATGAAGTAATCCCAATGCAATTTAGTGATTTTCATGTGAAACAACCAACAAAGTTTGGAAAGGGGTTTCTTTTAGGAACAGAGCAAAGAAAAACAGTTCCAAAGGAAGAAAACCCACTTGGGAGCATCCACTGAATCCCAACCTTCTGCTCCAAAAGCCTGGATCTCCAAGGAGAATCAGGGACCTACAGATGGAGCATTCCCAGTTTAAAAGCCTGGATTGGGTGCATTTAAAATTAAAACAAAAAAAAGTGAAGGGTAAAATCTTCCTGGAGTTAAAGTTCAGTTTGTGTTCAGCAGTGTTTAGGGACAAAATCCCATTTCTGACCAGTTCATGTGGAAGGACAGAAGAGTTTTCACCTTTTGGGATGGAAAACTGAGGATGCAGCACGGGAGGAGCTGCAGGGGAGTGGGAGCAGCAGCAAATGGGGCTGGAGGAAAGAGTTTGAGGGACTGGGAGGGGAGACAGATTTCAGTTCGCTCCAAAATTACGAGGCGATTTCTCGTGCCAGAAATCTGGGAACAAGCACTCAACTCCCTTTGAATTTGAATTTGCAAAGGCATTTTTAGCAAACAAAAAGCCTCCCATAAGCACATTGTGGCTTCCCCCCACCCCTCCCAGGGACAGCACAGCTGCAAAGGTTGGAATAAAACTCCAAAATTCAGATTCTCTGCTCCCCCAGGCCTTGCTCTCAATCCTTGGTGTGCATTTATTTGTTTTTTCTATGAGGTGCAAAGTTTTTAGTCCCCTCTGAATATGTCACTTTGAGGAGTGAGGACACCATACTTACTGTTCTTTAAGTGTGGTAAAAGTAACAAAATAATATCTGTAGATACGGATTTTTCAGGCTACTGAAAGAAGGGAGACACTTATGTATGATAAATTGATAATTGATAATTTATACATATATAAATTTATAATTGATAAAAATTTCTTGCTGTAAATGATACCAAACTTCACAAGTGCAATGCACAGTAAGTGCACATCGAGGTGGACAGAGAGTTAGAATAAATGAAAATTTAAGTATAACCAAGGATGAAAATTTAAGTATAACCAAGCTCACACAATTCAGCAGTTAAAGAGAAATGCAGATTTAACCTATAATTACATGACAGAATTGTGATGTACGTTATAAAGTGAAATGTTTGCACAGAAATATAGAAATGGTAGCTGACCACAAAGGGACAGCACTGGACAGAGCCCACCTGAAGGAAGCAGGAAACTCCTCAGAAGCAGCCACAGCTCTTTCTGGAGAACAAAACTCCCTCCAAAAGCCCCTTTCCCCCAGGCCTCACTCACCCAGGCCGCCTCTTGCTGGGTCTCTGAGCTGCTCCAGCCTGGGCTCCCGAGCCCGAGTTCCCGGAGCCGACGGCTGCGCCCAGCGAGGAAACGTCGGATGCCATCTCTAAACAGGAGCGGGGAAAAAAATCAGAAAAATCAACAAGTTTTACTTGCAAACCCCTCTGGTTCAGTGCAACACTCCCCAGTTAGGAGCTGTGTGTCAGCATCTGCTTGGGGCTGGGTTGGGGCAATGGCCTTTCATCTGCAGAGCTCAGGCTGCCAAAATCGAAGATGTGGTTTGGGAGTTTTGGGGAGAGGAGGAGCCTGCTGGGAGCAGGGGAGGGGCTGAGGCTGCACCATGAGGGAGGGAGGAGGAGCAGAGGTGTTTGTATAGAATATTCTGTTTGTATAGAATATGAAATAGCTCGTAATTAGAATATTAAATAGGCCATAATTACAATGTACATTTAAAAAATAATATAATATAGTGTAATATAATGTAATGTAATATAATACAATATAATAATGTAATTCAATATAATATAAATATGTGTAATATATAATATTATACAATATATAATAGTATGTAGAATATTATAATATAATATAATATAATATAATATAATATAATATAATATAATATAATATAATATAATATAATATAATATAATATAATATATAACATGTTACTAGTTATATTATTAAATTCTATATAATATAACTAATAAGATATAAAATACAGAATATATAGTGCATAATATATAATATATAACGTTAACATATAACACATAATATATTTCTAAAGCTAGGAGCCATTTGGTGAAGAATCAAGCTACCAGCATTAATGTTTCTTCATATTCTCTGCCACCAGTACAGACCAGTGGCACCAGTACTGACCTGTGCTGTGCCATGGTTTATTTACAGCTAAAAGTGGAGCTGTACAATCACCTCAGTGGTGTGCCTGGACCTCCCAGCAAACACACTCCCAAATTTCTGATATTTCTGCCAAAATTAAATCTATTTTACCACCATATTTTGCCAAAATAACCTTCCCAGCCTCTGTGCCTGCCTGCTTTGTTTCCCTCCAAGCAGCTGATGTTGCTGAGGAATTTTTTCCTTGCAGATCCATAGGATTTCCCAGGGGTGACTACAGTATGGAACAAGCATCCAGCTCGAGCCTTGGCAGCTGAAGGAGCCAAAAACAACAATCCCAACCAAGAGCAGCAACAAAACACCAGGATCCTCTCTGCTGTTCTAAAATACATCTGGAGAACAACAAACCAGAGGTGGAAACCCTTCCCCAGCTCCTTTCTGCTCCACTTGGGATCGCTCAGATGCTGCTGGGAAGTCCCAAGGTGACATCCAAGGATTTTGTTGAACAAAATGAAGTTTTAAGTGAGGATAAAGCAGGCCAGGAGGGTTCCTCATTTTCCCCAGCCCTATGTGAACATGGTGGGAACAGAAATGAAGTTTCTGGAGCACAGAGAATCCCTTTCCTGAGGGGAAGGAGTTTCCACTCGGGGCAGGGGAAGGAAGTGACACTGAGCTGTTCCCCGGGCCCAGCTCAGCACAGGGACACACAGAAAATTGATTTTCAAACCTTTGAGATCTCCCAGGAGCCCAACATGAGGAACATTTCCCTCTCCTGGGTTAGATGGAATACCAGGACAGACCCTGAGGTTGGGCACCAGGAGCTGGCACCACTTTGGAGTGGGCACAGCCCCCCAAAAACCAGGCAGGGAGAGCAGAGGGAGGGAAATCACAGGGAGATATTAGAAGAATAAATTCCAAAGAATTCTCACAAATAATAAGAGGGAAGAGCTCTGGCTTTATCACCCTTTGAGATTTCCAGGAAACACACAAAGATTCCTTCCCAATTTCTGTCTTCTCCCCATCCCAAACACTGAGGTGAATTCCTGAGCCCATCATGCATCCCATGAGGGAACATTTCCCTCTCCTGGTTTAGATGGAATACCAGGACAAACCCTGAGGTTGGGCACAGAAGCTGGCACTGCTTTAGAGTGGGCACAGCCCCCCAAAAACCAGGACAGGGAGAGCAGAGGGAGGGAAATCACAGGGAGATATTAGAAGAATAAATTCTGAAGAAATCTCACAAATAATAAGAGGGAAGAGCTCTGGCTTTATCACCCTTTGGGATTTCCAGGAAGCACACAAAGATTCCTTCCCAATTTCTGTCTTCTCCCCATCCCAAACACTGAGGTGAATTCCTGAGCCCAACATGCATCCCATGAGGGAACATTTCCCTCTCCTGGTTTGGATGGAATACCAGGACAGACCCTGAGGTTGGGCACCAGGAGCTGGCACTGCTTTAGAGTGGGCACAGCCCCCCAAAAACCAGGGCAGGGACAGCATAAACATGGAGATTATTACAAGAATAAATTCTGAAGAATTTTCACAAATAATAAGAGGGAAGAGCTCTGGCTTTATCACTCTTTGGGATTTCCACAAAACACACAAAGATTCCTTCCCAATTTCTGTCTTCTCCCCATCCCAAACACTGAGGTGAATTCCTGAGCCCAACACAGATCCCATGAGGAACATTTCCCTCTCCTGGTTTAGATGGAATACCAGGACAGACCCTGAGGTTGGGCATCAGAAGCTGGCACTGCTTCAGAGTGGGCACAGCTCCCAAAAACCAGGGCAGGGAGAGCAGAGGGAGGGAAATCACATGGAGATATTAGAAGAATAAATTCCAAAGAATTCTCACAAATAATGAGAAGGGAAGACCTCTGGCTTTATCACCCTTTGGGATTTCCAGGAAACAGACAAAAATTCCTTCCCAATTTCTGTCTTCTCCCCATCCCAAACACTGAGGTGAATTCCTGGAGGAGTTTTCAGTCCCTGGGAGGAGGATGGAGCAAGGATTTGCTCCAAAGGAACAACAAAATGAGAGGAAACAGCCCCAGGTTGTACCAGGGCAATTTTAGGATGGGTTTGAGGGAAAATTCCTTCTCAGAAAAGGCTGCTCTGCAGTCACCATGCCTGGAGGTGTCCAGTGAAGAAATCCCAGGTGTTTTTCCAAAATCCTGCCTGGGTCTGTGTCCCAGCCCTTCCCAGAACCAATCCCTGCCTCCCCACACCATGTGCTGGAGCTAATTAAGGCCAGAAGGGAGCAAATGTAAATCCCAACCCCCACCAGTGCTCCAGGCTCCCAGCCCAGCTCTCCTGGGAAAGGCTCTGCTGCAACCACTGGCATCCCAACAGGCAAAAAAGGCTCCAAAATAAAATTACTGCAAATATTCCCAGCTGTGATTTATGCTGCAGCTTTCATGTGTGTTTTTATTGTAAAAAATCTGGTGCTTTTTGCTGCAGAAGCTTCAGCAGGGGGTTAATTGCCAGGCTCACGTTTGGATATCAAATCTCACAAGTTTTGCTTTAAATTCACCCATTTGTGATCTCCTCAGATAAAGCAGCCTTAAAAGTACTCTGCATTTCACTCACAACTAGAAGGCTTTGGTATTTCTGCTTTTATGGTTTTTTATTTACAAAGCATCTCAGTTTCTGTGTCTGGGGTACATTAAATTGGTTTTTTTTGAAGCAGGAGGTTTTTAGCTTGTTTGAGTTCCCCATGAAACGCCAGCTCAGCACTTTCATCCCCATGGGAACTTTCTCCAAGAAGAAATATAGAAATTAAGAAAAGAATGTTTCTTCCATAGCTAAGGGGTGAAATGAAGCCATTCTGGGTATTTTGGGGCATTATCCAGCATTCACTGGAGCCCTGAAATCTGTTTTTTAACACTTTAATGAAAAGAAGACCCACGTTATTTGTGAGAATTCTTCAGAATTTAATCTCCTAATAATCTCAATGTTTACTGCTTGTGTACTTCCCTCCCTCTGTGTAAAAGTTGGTCACTCTGCCCATGATTACAAATATTAAACACAGATGTCGAAAATTCTTTCTCATTTCTTTCAGAATTTAAACCTTTCTTGTGCAAAAAACCACAGAACCCTGAAGGCTCCACTTCCACAAATGCTTGGACACTCACAAGTATCTTACTGGATGAGTCCCCAGTGGGTTTTTTCACCATTAAAAGCCACAAAACCTTCCTGAAAAGTTAAAATAAAACCCCAGAATCCTTCAGCAGTGTCACTGAACACCCCTGGATAAACCTGAGTGTGTCTCAAGCCACAAAAAACAAGCTAAGACTAAAAAAATCCCAAAACACAAACAAAGCTCAGATTCTGATCTCAGCCACCACGCTGTAAATCCATCACGACTTCACAGACGCTGGTTAATCTGGATACTCAGTTCAGAGTTTAGGCAGAAAATTGATAAAATCAGATCTTTTTCTGGCAAGAATCAGGGAGCAGCAGCTCGCAGCTTCCTGTGCACAGGGAGCTGAGGGCTCTGGGGAGCAGCGTGAGGAACCGGAGCTGAGGGAACATCGCGCTCCAGGCCCTCCCCTGCTTCACAGAGCTCCCACAAACATTTGTGCAAAACCTTCAAACCGGGCCAGCACTTTGTGCTGGGAGTTAAGAAAAACCTCAGCGAAACAGGGATGAAAAAGGGGCAGAAGCCACCAAGGAAAACAAATCCAAAGGAGTGAGGATGGAAACCCAGTGCAAAGACCCCAAATCCACCTCGAGGGTCCCTCGTACCACCGGCTCTGCGGGGACCCCCGGCCCCAAACACCCCAAATCCAGATAAACACAGCCCTGAGCCCTCCAGGGTGCCCCATCCCACTGTGCCATTTCCCCCTCAGCCCTTCAGGAGCCTCCTCACGCCCCTGTCAGCCCCTCCAGGGCCCCTTCAGCGCCCTCAGAGCCCCTCACGACAACCTCCGCCCCTGAGGGTCGCTCTCAGCTCTGGTGGGCCCGGGAGAGCCTTTGGGTCCTCTCAGACCCCCCTGATGCTCCCCCTCAGCCCCCCATGCCCTCCCTGGGGCTCTCAGCCCGCTCCCCAGCCCCGCTCGTGCCGCCGCGGCCGGGCTCACCCGCGCTGGCGGCGGTGGCGGCCATGGCGGGGGTCCCGAGCCACCCCCTCCTCGCTCCGCTCCGCTGATCCAAGATGGCGGCGCAGGAAAACCTCCGCCAGCCCCACAGCCCCGCCGACGCGGGGGCGGGGCCAGAGTCATGCCGGCTTTCTATTGGTTCAACCGGGGGGCGGAGGGAGGGACAGGGGGAGAAGCAGGGTTGCTATTGGTCCAGACGGAGAGCTGGGGGCGGGGACAAGTGGAGGGCACGGCTGGAGGCGGAGCCAATTTGCCAAGGTCCCGCCTCCAGCGAGAAGGAGGCGGAGCTTTACGAGGGGGCGTGGCCACAGTGGTTGGTTTTGATGACGTCACGTAACATTGGGATTGGGATTCTAATTAAGATTAAAATTAAAATTAAAATTAAAATTAAAATTAGGATTGAGGCTGGGGCGAGGTTGGGGTTCTAAACCCCAGGGAATGAAGATGCGGATCCAGACTGCACATGTAATTTAGGTTGGAACTGGGATTGGGATTGGAACGGGTTTTTTTTTGTCAGAACTAAGATTTGGGGCCACCAACAGGACCCCACAAGTCATCCTTTGCTAAAAAATCTCTGCAAAACCCCCACAGCCCAGCTCTTGGGGTGTCAAAGTTATGCTGTCTTCCCAAAGTGATTGTTTTTTTCTCTCAGAGGGGGAAAACAAAGAAACTTGAAGGAGATTTTTGGTATATTTTAGGTGTTCTGGGGTTATCATTAGGCTGTCTTGCAAAATCCAAACGGGCAGCTCAGTTCAATGGATTTTCCAAGAGTTTTTCTCAGTCCATTCCAATAGAAGCAAAAAACTACCTTGAAATCCTCTCACTGGCAAAGCTTTTAGATTTTGGGGATAAAATCCTCCTAAATGCTTCCTAAACCACCCCAAGTCACCAAGAAGACTCATGAAAGGACCTAGAGACTTCTCCTGATGGGAGAAGGGGGTGTGGGGTGGGAATTTGATCCCCAGGCTTCTGTCTGAAAAGTGATGCCGGCGCATTCCTGCAGAATTCATGAAGGCCTGGAGCCAGCAGGGCCGAGACTAAGACCCTGAGCCGGCCACAGGGAGGTAAGGAAGGAGCAGAGGGGACTCAAGGCCATCTTTTCCCCTTTTTTTGGGGTGTTTTAGACCCCTCAGCCCCATGAATCCACCCCTGTTCTGGTCCCTTAGGGATGTCATTGGGTGTTGAGTGCTGGGGGACACGTGCTGGAGCATCCCTGGAGCCAGGAGGGGACACCTGAGCGTCCCTGGAGCCAGGAAGGGACACCTGAGGGTCCCTGGAGCTGGGAAAGAGACACCTGAGTGGTCCCTGGAGCCAGGAAGAGACACAGCTGAGGGTCCCTGGAGCTGTGACAGACACACCTGAGGGTCCCTGCATGGAGACCCCCACGGCGCTGCCCACCATGGACGTGGACAAAGCCGTGGCCACAGCCTTCGTGGTGCTGCTGGGGCTCTTCCTGCTGGCCATGACCGTGCGCTGTGCCCGCCTCGTGGTGGATCCCTACAGCGCCATCCCCACCTCCACCTGGGAGGAGGAACCCATCAACTGACCCCAAAATATCCCCCCCTGGGACCCCCAAACTCTGCAGGGTGCTCCAACGAGCCCCAGCTCCAGGAGAAGCACTCAGGCTCCCATTAACTCAGAGCTGCCTGTAGCTCCAGCACCCCTTATCCTCTGTGGGTCCCCCCTTCCTTCAGGACCCCCATTTCTCCTATTGATTCCCATTTCCCTCATTTCCCCCATTGATTCCCTATTTCCCCCTTTGCTCCCATTGCTCCCCATTCCCCCTTGCTCCCAATTTCCCCCACTGCTCCCCATTTCCCTCATTACTCCCAATTTCCCCATTGCCCCCATCACTCTCCGTGTTTCAAACCCCTCCGAGGTGGCGGTTAAAGGATCGCTCGGGGCGGGTTCGGTAACGGCTCCAACGGCCCCGAACAGTCCCGGGGCTCCGGGGCCGCCTCAGGAAGGATCCGCGGCCGCCTCAGGAACGAACCGCGGCTTTCCCGGTGCTCACAACTTAAACGGGGCCGGCCGTTCACGGCAGCTCCCTGGGACATTCGGTCAATTCCCCGAATTGCCGATTCCCGAGGGATTTATCCCCCGATTTCCAGAGGAATTAATTTATTTTGTTTCATTTATTCCCGAATTTCGGGGATTTCTCCTCACACCGGGTCCGCCAGGGGGCGCCAGGCGCGGGAGGCGCGCGCAGGAAGTGGCGTCACGCGGCGGCCGCGCCGGGCTCTGCTCCGGTTCTGCTCCGGTTCCACGGAACCGGCGGCGGTGAGTGAGGAGGGGCGGCCGGGGCTGAGGGCAACGAGAGGTTCTGTGAGGGTCCGTGAGCTGCTGGGGCGGGCGGACAGGGCTGGGAGAGGATAAGGGGGACGCGGTGTGGGGTGCTGAGGGGATCTGGCGGGGCTGTGAGGGGACCAGGGGTCTGTGAGGGGATTGGGGGGGGGGGGGCTGTGAGGGGACCGGGAGGGCTGTGAGGGGACCGAGGGAAGCTGTGAGGGGACATTGGGGCAGGGGAAGGTGGGAAGGGCTCCCATGATCTCCCTCTCCAACCTCTCTTTCCTCACCTCACCTTCCTCAGGCGCAGCCGGGATGGATTGCCAGGACATGAATGAGCTGCAGCAGGAGGTGATGGAGGAGCTGGGAATCTCCATGGAGGAGCTGAGAGAAATCATCGACAAAGAAGTGGAGAATTCCGAGTGGGTGAGGCAGAGAAAGCAGCAGCTGGAGGAGCTGGAGCAGTGCATGAGGCACAAGGAGGAGGAGGTGGCCCACGTTGACCAGCTCATTGACGATGCTGTGAGGTGTGTGGGAATTCTGAGGAGGGGGATTTGGGGGGGACGCTCCATTCCCTTCAGGGCAAACCCACGGGGTGGCTGCTTAATGAAGCACTGCCAACTTTCCCCCCAAGGCTTGAAACCCTTCCTGTGGATGCTTCCCTCAGCTGGCTCAGTGATCCTTGTCACTAGGGCAAGCAATGGTTCATTTCCAGATCCAAAAAGTGCAAAAGTCAAACAGCAGGGGACTGTCAGTTTAATCACAACAAATGCACCTTTATTGAGGGCCAACAACGAATGCGATAGAGGGATCAGGAAGGAAAGGAAATAAAGGATAGAAGGGAAAAGAGGGAAGGGGAATATAGCTACCAACAAGATGGAATCCTCATAGTCCAGCCACATAGATTTGCCTTCATCCATGGGTTCACCAAAGTAATCTCAGAAAGTTACAGTTTATGTAGTCTCAATCCAAAGCGAGTGGCATCTGGCCAAAAGGTGGGGAAGATTTATGGGCCATTGTGTCTGTGAGACAGGTGTGAGCATGCAAGGACAAGCCACATTGATCAGAACCTGTTTGGAGCAGTGTTCTGTGAAAGTACAGTGAGCACACCTGCAAACAATCACAATAACATCCAAAAACATCCACCTCAGCCAGGCCAGAGCTCCTGTTGGGCTCTTCAGGGCCCTTGTGAGGCACATGAAGGAAACTCCAGACAGTCTCTCACACCCCCTCAGCGGGGTCAGGGGCAGCTCCCTGTGGAATTCAGGGGGCTCAGCTGCTTTCCCTCCCCCAGGGCCATGGACAAGTGCGAGGTGCTGGCCAAGGAGCTGTACTCCATGATGGGCCTGCAGTACCGGGAGAGCAGCTCCGAGGACGAGGCTCCAGCGGCCACAGAAGTGATCGAGATCCCCGACGAGGAGGATGACGATGTCATGAGCGTGGACTCGGGCTGGAAACGCAGTTCAGTGTCCCCAGCAGGGCCAGGGGAAGGGTGGGCATAAGGGAATGCTCTTAGCTCATGGGGAACATCTGGCAGATTCTGCTTGTGTCCCAGAATTCCTGAAATCCCGGAATTCCTGGAGTCCCAGACTGGGATTTCACCCTTTACCCTCCTATCTCACTGTTGTCCCCATCAAATGAGGAAAAGCCTTGTCTGGGCATGGGTTTGGGATGAGCACTTTTCCCTGTTCCCTCTGCTTTCTGTGATTTAATTAGGATGGATTTTTTCCACAAATGAAAATGTTTTAAACCACTCATGGGGAGCATCTGCCAGATCCTGCTTGTGTCTCAGAATTCCTGAAATCCTGGAATTCCTGGAGTCCCAGACTGGGATTTCACCCTTTTCCCACCTATCTCACTGTTGTCCCCATAAAATGATCCCACATGAGGAAAAGCCTTGTCTGGGCATGGATTTGGGATGGTGCTTTTCCCTCTGCTCTCTGGGATTTAATTAGGATGGATTTTTTCCACAAAAAAAAGGTTTTAAAGCACTCAAGGGGAGCATCTGCCAGATCCTGTCTGTGTCCCAGAATTCCTGGAATTCCTGGAGTCCCAGACTGGGATTTCACCCTTTTCCCACCTGCCTTGCTGTTGTCCCCATCAAATGATCCCACATGAGGAAAAGCCTTTTCTGGGCATGGATTTGGGATGGTGCTTTTCCCTCTGCTCTCTGGGAGTTAATTAGGATGGATTTTTTCCACAAAAAAAAGGTTTTAAAGCACTCATGGGGAGCATCTGCCAGATCCTGCTTGTGTCCCAGAATTCCTGAAATCCCGGAATTCCTGAAGTCCAAACTGGGATTTCACCCTTTTCCCACATACCTCACAGTTGTCCCCATCAAATGATCCCACATGAGGAAAATCCTTGTGTGGGCATGGATTTGGGATGGTGCTTTTCCTTCTGCTCTCTGTGATTTAATTAGGATGGATTTTTCCCACAAATAAAAAGGTTTTAAACCACTGTTTTTCTCTTCACTCACAGGCAGCAGCTGTCCCAGAATCTCCAGGGATCAGAGTCTGGTGAGTGGGGAGCCCTGGCCAGAGATGTTTCCTCATGTGGGGTTTTCCTGAGACACCACATTGTATTGGGTGCAAAAAACCAAAGGTTTTTCTGTGTTTCCTTTTTCTTTCCTGCAGCTAAGGGAAGCAATGGCTGCCATGAGGAAATCTGCCCGCGATGTTGCAAAATTCATGGATGCTGTAAACAAGAAAACCAACTTGCAGGAAGCACAGAAAGGTGTGGGAGCTTCCAGGGGCTCTGTGCCCTGGGCCTTTGCTTCCCAAAACGGGAAAACAATGATCTGCTTTCTCTCCTAGAAATCTCCATTCCTATTTATTGATCCCAAAATGCTGTTTTAATTTAGGGTGTATTGGTTCTGAATTCCTGCTTTTTCTCCAAGCTGTTTCCATTCAGTAAAAAGGAGGCACTTGGGCTGCCTGAGAGGAAGAAAAAAAGCAGGATTTTTTCTTCCAGAACTGTGCTTTGGGTGATTTAGAACTGACTTTCTGCTGTTGTCCCTTGGTAGATGCACAACCCCCTCAGGAACCTCCTGGCACTGCCCAGCCCATCACTGTCCCTGCAGCCCCTAGCAATGATCTCAACACTGATGGGGACCTCAAAGTGGGCATGAGGATTTTGGGGAAAAAAAGAACCAAGACGTGGCACAAGGGGACGCTGATTGCCATCCAGACGGTTGGTATGTGCCATGCATGGGGCTTGCCTGGGATTTTGGGTGGGAAACCTGGATTAAAAGGTGTCAGAGCACCTGATGTCACCTGGAAGTGACTGTGGGAGCAGCACACCTCCATATGAAATCCTGCAAGGCTTTGAAGTGAATTCTGAGTTAATTCTGAATAAAGGATCTCGGAGTGACCCAGAGCGTTGGAATTCTGCTGTGCAATCACGTGGCTTTTGTTTATTTTCCCTTTTATTTATCTCCTGTTTGCTTTAAAATGTATTTCCAGGTGCTGGCAAGAAGTACAAAGTGAAATTTGATAACAAAGGGAAGAGTTTGCTCTCGGGCAACCACATTGCCTACGATTACCACCCGTCTGCTGAGAGGCACCACGTGGGCAGGAGGGTGGTGGCCAGGTACAAGGATGGCAATCAGATGTGGCTCTATGCTGGGATTGTGGCTGAAACCCCCAATGTCAAGAATAAAGACAGGTATTCTTATTTCCCATGGTCACACACCTCCATCTCTGTTTCTTTTTTTTTTGTTTTAGGCCAAAAAATCAAAGGGTTTATTTGAATTCCCTTCAGGTGCTGAATTGAGCCCTTCCCAGGAATGTGATTCTGACTTTGTTCATCTTTCTTATCTCAGGGTGGAGCTCCCACTCTTGCTCATGGCCCTGAGTCAGGAATTAGATCTGCTAATTTATTCAAATTATCACCCAAATGTTGAGTCTGGGCTGCTTGAGGCATGAAACAGTGGGAGGAAATGGGAGCCCTGGGAGGGCAGAGTGGCTGAGGTGATGCCAAAGCTCTTTAGGAGGAGAAAGAGCAGGTTTGGAGCAGGAATAAAAAAGGGCAAGGCTGCTCTGATCTGTTAAAATAAAGGTTTGTGGTTTTCCTGATTGATAAAGGATTTCATTCTCCTGGATCTGATGTAAATTGTGCTGGATTTTATCTGATTTGTGTTTAATAAGTGAAAATGAGCTGAATTTGATACTCAAATTGCAGCTTCTCTCCTGGTTGTGATGCTGATCCCTCATCCTGCAGCTTTTGTACAGCTCCAGGGCTTGGAGTCCTCACTCAGAGGCACTGAGTGGGTGCCTCATTCATCTTCCCTGCAGAAACCAGCAGCAATTGAACATTTTCTATTCTTTATCTCCCTTTCCTGGGGCACAGAGGGGATTTGGAGCAGAGGGAAATGGAATTGTGCTGTTTGAGCAGCCATGGGGAGCACAGGGAGTGTTTGTCACTCCTCATTCTGTCCTCACCCAGGACTGGGCTGTCTCCAGGAGGAGCAGGAGAGATTCTCCACTTCCATTCCATGCTGTGAGAAGTTTCTTCAGCTCCTAATTCCTGGTTTTTTTTCCCCAGGTTCCTGATTTTCTTTGACGATGGTTACGCGTCCTACGTGAAGGCGTGGGAGCTGTACCCGGTGTGCCGGCCCTGTGAGTGATCCCTGCCCCTCCTGGCCTGCTGAGCTTTTGGGAAGGTCCAAAAACAGGCTTGTCCCTTGTGCTGCTGAGCCTGGGCACAGCTGAAATCCTGAAATTTATTGCCAGGCTGGGTTCAGGATGTCCCACCACCACCAGCATTCCAGCCCTCAGGATCACCTTTGATTGACCTTAGGAAAAATACACCTAAAAAAATTA
Organism: Zonotrichia albicollis; assembly: GCF_047830755.1. Classification (NCBI taxonomy): domain Eukaryota; kingdom Metazoa; phylum Chordata; class Aves; order Passeriformes; family Passerellidae; genus Zonotrichia; species Zonotrichia albicollis. The sequence goes on along the minus strand of NC_133848.1, from coordinate 5,021,752 downwards.
TATAGAATTAAAGTTTCTTTTTGTTTTGTCTTATTCCCTTTCTCTCTCCAAACAGTGAAAAAGGCCTGGGAAGACATTGAGGATGTTTCCTGTCGGGATTTTGTTGAGGAATACATCACTGCCTACCCCAACCGGCCCATGGTGCTGCTGAAGAATGGGCAGCTGATCAAAACCGAGTGGGAAGGCACCTGGTGGAAATCCAGAGTGGAGGAAGTGGATGGAAGTCTGGTGAAAATCCTTTTCCTGGTAGGAATTTCACTTCTCCCATTAGGATTAAATTTGAGCCTGGGGATTTGATGGGTTCTGTTTTTCTTGTTAATCATGGCAATAATTGAGGTTGGTTGCCACATCCACAGGGGTTTTGGACAATTCCAGGGACAGTAACTCCACCACTGCCCTGGTCACCCTGCCAGGACATGAACGCCCTTTCCAAGAAGAAATTTTCCCAAATACCTAATTAGAAATTTCAACATAAATAATTGCATTTGACAATTTATTGTCTGTTCTGCCTGCTGTTTGTCAATCCTCATTGTTGTCTCCTTGTGTTTTCTCTATGTCTCACTCCAGGAAGCTCTTCCCATGGGAACTTCAAATGTTTCCTTCTCCTTCCCACAAGAGGACAGACGTTGTGAGTGGATTTACCGAGGTTCCACACGCCTCGAGCCCATGTTCAGCATGAAAGCTTCCACAGCTTCCACCCAGGAAAAGAAGCAAAGTGGGCAAACCAGGACTCGTCCCAACGTTGGTTGGTGGCATCTTTTGGTTTCATTTAGATCCTGCAGGCTGGTTTGGGTGTGGTGGGGTTTTTTAGCAGAGTTCCTGGAGGTTTCAGGTTTCTAGGTTTTGGTTTTATTTCTTCTGATGGGAGATTTCAGATTTCCACCGAGTCTTTTCCCCTGACACAGGAGATTTAGATTTCCAGGGTTTTTGTCCTCTGGCATAGGAGATTTAGATTTCCTGTGGGATTTTTCTCCTGGAATGATGCCACAAAACCAAACTGCACTTGGGGGAGGTGACCAGAATTTTTGGGGGAGTTGCTGTGCTCTGAGCTTGGTGATGACCCACCATTAATCCCAAATCCCTCTGGTTTGGTTCCTTCCAGGAACAAATCAGTATTTTGGGGCCCATAGAGCCAACTTGGGATAACATTAAGGATTTGACTCTGTGGTTTTTTCCCTTCCCCACCAGGTGCTGTGAGGAGCAAGGGCCCTGTGGTCCAGTACACCCAGGATTTGGCAGGAGCTGGTCCCCAGTACAAGACTCCAGAGCCAGCTGCACGTCCCTCGTCTCCTCAGCCTGCAGAGATGGAGTAAGTACCAGAGGCACCTCCAGCACCTTCCACCTCTTTGCTTCTCTCCAGCACTCGGCTCTCTCAGGCACCACCTTTTCTGTGCAGAGGAATCCTCAGCTGCAGGCGCCCTCCATGCCTTTAGCCATGATTTTGGGGAAAAACTTTTACCTGAAACTGGGGGCGGGAGCTGAGAGCCACCAACTCCCCGAGCCAAACATTCCTCCTCAGGGCTAAAGCTTTGCACTTGCCTTTCCAAATGAGACCTTTGCTCTTTCTCTTCCCCAAACCTGAATTGCTCCCTCGTGTCACGATCCAGGCGCTGGCCCCCGGCTGCCTTGTGTCCCTGCACGTGGCCGGAGCTGCTGGCTGACCTCGCTGCGAGCTCGGGATCAGCGGTCGGTCCCGGTGGGCACGGAGCAACCCACGGCCAAGCCAGGGGCCCAAGGGGGACGCTCCCGGAGCTGCAGGCTGAAGGAGGCCTGGAGGAACGAGGAGCTCGGCTTGGTGATGGAGGGAGTGTGGTGGAGGACACCAGGGAACCTGGGAATGTGCTCGGGGACGTTGTAGGGGAGGGAGAGGCTCTCCCAGTTCATTTTTGTCAGCTCTGTGGATTTCCCATCCGCATTTATGGGCGCCTGGCCCCGTGCCAGCACGTTTTCTGCTCTGCCTGTGCCCTGCTGCTGGGGCACCAGGGAGGCAGGACATGTCCCAGGTGTGAGCAGCCTGTGCAGGAGGTCAATCTTTACTCCCCACAGGCTTTCCAGGTGTAGCAGCAGCAGCTCAAACCCCACCTGCCCCAGCTCGGGGGTCCTGGGGGCTCCTCTCCAATCAGCAGTACAATATAACCCAATTTACCCCTGGAAATGCTCCCTCTGTGCTGGTCTGACCAGGATTTGGGAGTGGAAACCACAAGAAAATCACCTTTTCCTTAATGCCAGAGATCCTGGATGCTGAAGGAGGTTCTGGCTGGGCCCCCACCCCTGCAGGTCCCCCATGTGCAGGGAAGAGCTGGGCTGGGACACCCTGGGACCATGGGCAGTGTCACAACATGAACACAACCAAGCTGGACCTGCACCCTTTGTGCCATCACCAAATCCTTTCCCATTCAGGCCTTGCAGAGCTTTACAAGGAATTTTTTCCCTCTTGGGCTTGGCTTTAGGACGTGGTTTTTGTGCAGCTGCTTCCCTGCCCTTCAATCCCAACTGCCCCTGAGCAGGGGGCAGAGACAGCCAGGCCTGGCTGTGTCCATGCTGGTCCCAGGGATTCTGTGGGGTTCAAACACTTGGATTTCAGATTATTAAAACTGAGAAGTCTCCTCACTCTGGTGTTTTGTTTCCTCTGAGGCAAGCCTGGGTTTCTCGCCCTTCTTTCATGTTTTTCTTGTGTTGTCACCACTTCTGACTGGTTTAAGCCCATTTTTCCTCCTGTTCTTTATGAGATGTGTTTGAACACTTTGCTTTCAGGCAGCTGTTGGCAGAAACCCTCATCCCTTCCTGCTCTTTGTCTCCTCCCTTTCTCCCCAATAACTTCACAGTTTTTCCTCTTCAGCAGCTGACTTGGGGTAATTTTCTGATTTATTGATGTAAATGGGTTGAAAACTTCCTGGAATGGTTTGGAAACCTGCAGTTGATTGAAAACTCCTGAAATGTGTTGAGAACCTGTTTTCTTAGAGCCCCAACTAGCTCTTTCATCAGGGATGTTATTACATTCCCTTGCACAATCTTATCTTGTTCCTTAGTCCTTGCAAGAGAATCCTCTGGATTTGTTCCTCCTACTCAGGCCTGGTTGAGCTTCTAGAAGCTGGTTTCTGCTAAGCCAGGGGTTTCTTCATGGTCTGGTTTGTCCAGCTTCCTGGGATTAAGGCCTTGTTGCCTTTGCCTCATTTCAGAATCAGAAGTCACTTGGAGCTGCAGCTGAATTCTGAAATTCAGAGTGGTTGTGGGATTGCTGTAGCAGAAACAGCCAGAAATGGGCTGATTTTCACTCTTATTAGGAAAAAAGCCACTGCTGGGATTCTCCTGGCTTTCTGAATTCCCTGGGGCAGTGTTACTTTGATTCCCAGCGTTATTTTGCTTTTCCATGCCCCAAATCAGCTTCTCCTTCCCTCCTGCAGGTGCTCGGACACGCAGCTGGCGCAGGGCAGAAAGCAGGTGGCCAAGAAAAGCACGTCCTTCCGTCCTGGCTCCGTGGGCTCCGGCCACTCGTCCCCATCCTCCCCTGTCCTTGGGGACACCCCGGCGGCCGGGAGGGCGCTGCCGGCGCCGCAGCACCGGTGAGCAGAGCTCTGGGTGTGGGACACATCCCTCCCTCCATCTGGGCTGCTGGGGTGGGTTCAGCAGCTCAAATGGTGGGATCACTGAGGCTGGAAAAGCCTCTGAGTTCATGGAGTCCCCCCCAGCACTGCCAAGTAGCTGTGATTTACTGGAGGGCAGTTGATTTCCTTTAGATTTTTTTTATCACCCTGTGATAAATTCGCTATCATTCTACTTAAACTCTTTTTGACTCGTAATCCTTCATATAAAGGTTGGTAATTGTTTTATCCATGGGTCAAGATCTGTAGAGGGATAGAATGAATTAAAATAAAGATGGTGCAGAAGGTAGTGTCACACCTGAGGAGTTGTAGCTGTGCTAATCACCAAAGATTACGAACAGGCCTGCCCTTAATAGGCTACTGTGGTGAAGAGTGCTACAATAGAGTGGGTTAGCTGGGGGAGAAGAGAGTTGGAGTTTTGTGGTTGTGCTGTGAGGAGAGATGGAGTCAGTGCTGTGAGGAACTACCCATGAGAAATCCCCAAGAAAGTGTGGAACTTTTGAAATATGATGACAACAGAGATCAAAGGCACAGGGGTCTTGGGCTCTGAGCCCCTTGGCAGGGTCTTGAGAGGAATTTCCTGGGTTCTGACATAAGGTTGCCTCTAAGCCTTCACTTCTCCAGGCAAACAACCCGGTTTCTTCAAACGTTCCTCACAGGGCTTGTGTTCCAAGCTTGTATTCCAAGCTTGTGTTCCAAGCTCTTGTTCCAGGCTCGTGTTCCAAGCTTGTGTTCCAAGCTTGTGTTCCAAGCTCTTGTTCCAGGCTTGTGTTCCAAGCTTGTGTTCCAGGCTTGTGTTCCAAGCTTGTGTTTCAAGCTTGTGCTCCAGGCTTGTGTTCCAAGCTGGTGTTCCAGGCTTGTGTTCCAGGCTTGTGTTCCAAGCTGGTGTTCCAAGCTTATGCTCCAGGCTCGTGTTCCAAGCTTGTGTTCCAAGCTTGTGTTCCAAGCTTGTGTTCCAGGCTTGTGTTCCAGGCTTGTGTTCCAAGCTTGTGTTCTAAGCTTATGCTCCAAGCTTATGCTCCAGGCTTGTGTTCCATGCTCGTGTTCCAAGCTGGTGTTCCAGGCTTGTGTTCCAGCCTCGTTGCCCTCCTCAAACATCTCAAATCCTTCCTGACCTGAGCACCCCATCTCTCCCCGCAGCGTCCCCAGCAGCGTCCCCAGCAGCGCCCCCTCGCAGCCCTTCCACGGGATGATGGACCGCGTTCCCAACGAGCCGTCGTACCGAGCCCCTCTGGAGAAGCTCTTCTACCTTCCCCACGTGTGCAGCTACGCGTGCCTGGCGCGGGTGCGGCCGGTGCGCAGCGATCAGTACCGCAGCCGCAACCCGCTGCTCATCCCGCTGCTCTACGACTTCCGCCGCATGACGGCGCGGCGCCGCGTCAACCGCAAGATGGGCTTCCACGTGCTCTACAAAACGCCCTGCGGGCTCTGCCTGCGCTCCATGCACGAGATCGAGCGCTACCTCTTCGAGACGGACTGCGACTTCCTGTTCCTGGAGATGTTCTGCCTGGATCCCTACGTGCTGGTGGATCGCAAGTTCCAGCCCTACAAGCCCTACTACTACATCGCGGACATCACCAAGGGCAAGGAGGACGTGCCCCTGTCGTGCGTCAACGAGATCGACAGCACGCCGCCGCCGCAGGTGGCCTACAGCAAGGAGAGGATCCCCGGCAAAGGGGTGTACATCAACACCAGCTGGGAGTTCCTCGTGGGCTGTGACTGCAAGGATGGCTGCAGGGACAAGTAGGTGACTGCTGCCGGGTGAGGGGACACCTGGGCTTTAAAGCCTTGCAGGTTTCGCGGTTTGGCGTTGTAATCTTGGCTGCAGTGTTGTTCTTGCCTCTCTGCTGGGGCTCTTGTCCATTCTCTGCAGCACAGTCCTTCCTGTCTTCTCAGGGGCTCTTCTTGGGCTCTTGACCCACCCCTATTTATCTCAGTTACCTTCACGAGCTACAGCTGCTGCCCAACTAAGGACCCTGCAGCTGCAGCTCGTTTGGAGCAACTCGGACTCACACAGATCTTACAATACAACATATATTCAGACCTCCCCATTGACACACACAAATCTTACAATACAACATATATTCAGACCCCCACAGTTTGGGAGGGACATTAAAAGTCATCCAGTTCCAACTCCTGACATGGGCAGGGACACCTTCTGCTATCCCAGGTTGCTCCAAGCCCCGTCCAGCCTGGCCTTGGACACTTCCAGGCATGAGAAATCCACAGCTTCTCTTGGAGCGGAGTGGAATCAAACTGCTTCTCCTGGTTTGATTCCAAGTCAAACCCTTGCTGCCCATCTCTGCCTAAAGTGATTTATTCTCCGGTTTCCAGACTGATCTTGTGGGTTTTCCTGTGTCTCCCTGCAGATCCAAGTGTGCCTGTCACCAGCTCACCATCCAGGCCAGCGGCTGCACCCCCGGAGGGCAGATCAACCCCAACTCGGGCTACCAGCACAAGCGGCTGGAGGAATGTCTTCCAACAGGGTGAGCACAGCCCCAGCTCCATTGAGAGGGAGTTGATCCTGGGTATCCTAGTGTAGATGTGACCACCTACCTCTGGTCTTGGTTCTTCTGCCAGCTGTGGAATGGTTTGGGTTGGAAGGGGCCTTGAGGATCATCCAGAACATGAGTTGTGATCCTCCGGCATCTCTGTACATAACCCCAGCACTGCCAACAGCCACAGACTTTGGGATGTTTCTTCATCCTGAAAGTTGTCATCCTTCTCCTTTTTCTTCCAGTGTTTACGAGTGCAACAAGAGGTGCAAGTGCAACGTGAACATGTGCACCAACCGCCTGGTGCAGCACGGCCTCCAGGTGCGGCTGCAGCTCTTCAAGACCCAGAACAAAGGGTGGGGCATTCGCTGCCTCGACGACATCGCCAAGGGCTCCTTTGTCTGCATCTACGCAGGTGGGAGCTCACCTGGCACGTGGAAAACTCTGCTGTGGGGAGAGGGGTAGCCAGAGATGGGGATGGAGCTGGGGAAGGGTCTGGAGAACTCCTGGGGAAGCTGGGGGAGCTCATTCTGGAGAAAAGGAGGCTCAAGTGGGACTTTTGGCCTTCTCCAATGCCCTGGGGAGGTTGAAGTTGCACATTCAGGAAAATTTCTTACTGGGAATGGGGGTCAGGCTGCCATGGGAGGTGGTAGAGTCACTGTCCCTGAAAGTGCTCAGAAGCACAAGGATGTGGCACTTGGGGACATGGCTCAGTGCTGGGGGCAACAGAGGGACTCAGAAGCTCCTCCAACCTCAGTGACTCCAAAGTGCAGCAGAAGGGGTGTAAAGCTCCTGCCACACCTATTTTGGGGGGAAAGCTGAGCTGATGAACTTGCCCAATGCTGCAAGAACCCTTGTGGTGGCAGTGCCAGTGTCACAAGATGTCCCCCGGGCTGTCCTGGAGGTGACCCAACCCCAGCCCTGCTTCCTGTGCTCAGCCCACGAGATGCAGAAGTTGCTCTGGGCTTGCACTGACTCTGGAACAGAGGCACCCACAGCCAGAGCTGTGCTCCTCCAGCCCTTCAAGGCTCTGCTTGAGCTGCCCTGTAGAGATTTCTTAGCTGAAAATGTTGATTTTAGCTCAACCACAAGCTTCAGAGTTTTGTTACATCAAGAAACGGGGTTATGTTGTCATTTCCCAGCCCAGCTTTGGAATAAAGCGCAGTCATCCCTGTTTTCTCCTCAGCGAGCTTTGCAAAGGATAAAAGAGAAAACTCAAAAACTCACCTTTCATTTTTCTGCCCCCAAAGGGAAAATCCTGACAGATGACTTTGCTGACAAAGAGGGGCTGGAGATGGGTGACGAGTACTTTGCCAACCTGGACCACATCGAGAGCGTGGAGAACTTCAAGGAGGGCTACGAGAGCGACGCCAAGTGCTCCTCGGACAACAGCGGCGTGGACCTCAAGGACGACGACGACGACGAGGAGAACACGGGCACGGAGGAGCTGGAGGAATCCAACGAGGACAGCTCCGATGACAACTTCTGCAAGGACGAGAACTTCAACGCCAGCTCGGTGCTGCGCAGCTACGCCACGCGCCGGCAGACGCGCGGCCAGCGCGACCACGGCTCCTCGGAGACGGCCTCCAAGGACTCGGGGCTCACACGGCCCCTCGGGCACGAGGAGCCCTCCACAGCCCCTCCCTGCAAGCTGCCGGTGTCTGAGGAGATCGCCAAGAACAAGGTGGCCTCGTGGCTGAGCTCCAACAACATGGCCGAGGGCTTGCAGGACAGCGACGGCGCCTCGTCCTTCAGGGTGGGCGAAGGGGGAGAAGCCAAGGCTGTGAAGGTGGAGATGTCTGCAGAGAGGGAGAAGGGCTGTGCTTCCACACTTGCAGGGGATCTGAATGGAGAGGCAAAGGCACCCAAGAAGGAGGTGAGGGAGAGATGAGGGAATGGGAGGGTTAAAGGCAGGGAGGTGCTGCTGCTCCAGTGGCTTTTCTCTCCATAGAGCACATCCAGGGGGGCTGTGGGGCTGTTGGATGTCCCTGTGCTCAGGCTGTGGGGCTGTTGGATGTCCCTGTGCTCAGCCCCCCTGGCTGCTCTGGCTTTTCCCAGGGAGGGATTTGTGGCACAAGAGGCTGCACAAGTCACTTGATGAGAGCAGAGCTGAACATCCTCCTGCCTGGGGACCTGAGGGCCACCCCCTGCTCCAGGGAGGGCACTTGGAGTCCCCCAGGGAGGGGCATCTCCATGCTGGGTGTCCCATTGGGTGTGGGGACAGGCAGCATCTCCCTCCTGGGCTGGCATTTTGGGGAACAATTCCATAGAAAATCTGGAGAGTGCTCAAGAAGGGAGAGACTCCAATCATCTGTGCTTCTCCCTTCTGCAGGAACCTGACGAATCAACCAGAATTCCCGGGTAAGATCCCTTAAATCATTTTTTTTCCTGGAGATTGTGGCACAGCTTGCACTCGGCCTGGAGATGCAGGTGTGAGCTGCCCTGTGCTGTCCCCGCAGGCTGGGCAGCCTGGGCAGGAGGTACGGCTACAACCCGTGCCCTCCGCGGCTGGAGGGGATCCGCAGGCCCGTCAGCGGCACGGTGCTGCTGCAGAGCCGCCGCCGCTCCCTGGGCCCCCCGGCCCCCTCAGAGGTGAGTGGGGACCCCAGACCCCTCCTTCATTCAGCCTGATTTTGGGTCATTTGCTGCCTTTGTTCTGCCAGGTTTGTGGTTGTAGCTGGGGTTTCCTGCAGGGCGCTGGATTTCCTTTGGGTTTTGGGGTGTTTTGTGGATCTGAAGAGTCAAAAAAAGAGGAGAGTGTGGGGTTTGGGTTGGATTTGGCACTTTGGTTTGCACATCTGGGACCATTGTTTGGAAGCCATCCTGGTGAACTCTCCTCGTTTTTTGGGAACCTTTCCCTTCCTTTTGAGCACCTCATGCTGCATGATCTGAGGCAGAACTCAGCATCCCCCCCAAACCCCACAGATGTTCCCAAACCCTCCCCTGTGGGATGCGGTGCCCAGAGCAGGGGATCTCCTTCCAAAGGGTGGGAACAGAGAGGGTGAGCACCAAATCCTGGGCAGGAGGGAGGCTGGGATGGACTCCTGGAGCTGCTCCTGTCCCCAGAACGTGCTGATGGTGTCGAGCAGCACCGACAGCGACGACGAGCACAGGGCAGGGCACGCCCCGGGCACGGCCAACGACAGCGACGACATCCAGACCATTTCCTCAGGATCTGAGGAGGACGAAGGGGAGGACAAGAAAAATTCAGCATCTGGGTCAGGTGAGGGGGGAGACCAGGGCTGAGGGTGAGAAGTTTTGTGTGGAAGCACCAGGGAGGGCTCTGAGGCTGTGGCAGCTGCTCCTGCTGTGTCCCTCAGCTCCAGCACATTCTCCTTCCAATTCCAGGAAGGTTGGAACCTTCCCCGTGTGTTTAGCAAGACAAAAGTGCAAAATTTGCTCCTCAAAAGCAGATATTTTTGGGTATTGTAAGAAAAAGCATCAGTGAGGCTTAGAGTGGGTCTGCAGGCTGGGCTGGAATGATCCCAGATGTTGAATTTGCAGGCAACCCTGACAAGGGGAGAGATGAGAATCTTGACTCCGTGTTTCAGAAGGCTGATTTATGATTTTATTATATTTTATCATATCATATCATATCATTATAATATCATAATTAGAATTATTTTATATATAATAAATAATATTATTTTATTATATAAATAGAAACATTATATTATATTATATTATATTATATTATATTATATTATATTATATTATATTATATTATATTACATTATATTATATTACATTACATTACATTACATTATATTACATTACATTACATTATATTATATTACATTACATTACATCACATTATATTATAATGCTATATTAAAACTATACTAAAAGAATAGAAGAAAGGATTTCATCAGAAGGCTTGAAAAGGAAAGGAATGGAATGATAAAATCTTGTGACTCTCAGAGAGTCTGAAATAACTGGACTGCAATTGGCCATTAATTACAAACAACTACATGAGACCAATCCAAGATGCACCTGTTACATTCCACAGCAGCAGATAATCATTGTTTACATTTAATTTCTGAGGCCTCTCAGCAGAAAAGATCCTAGCAAAAGGAATTTTTATAAAATCCATCCCTGACACCCCGGAGCCATCCTGGAGCGCTGCTTTGGCTCCGGGGGCAGAGCAGGCTCAGGGCCGATCCCGTCTCCCCGCAGGTCCCGTGAAGAGACAGGTGGCTGTGAAATCCACCCGAGGCTTCGCCCTGAAATCCACGCACGGCATCGCCATCAAATCCACGCCGCTGGCGGCGGCCGACAAGGGCGAGAGCGCGGGGCCCGTGCGCCGCAGCACGCGCCAGTTCTACGACGGCGAGGAGAACTGCTACATCATCGACGCCAAGCTCGAGGGCAACCTGGGCCGCTACCTCAACGTGAGTCACGGGGCTGGGACATCCCCAGGAGCCCCCCTAAGCTGGGCCTGGAAGGAGAGTCCATGTGGGGTGTGAGGGTGCTGATAGAGGAGGGTTTGTTGGGGTCTCAGCCATGGGAACAGCGTGGTTTCTGAGGGAGAAGGGGTGTCCTGGTTTAGGGTAAATTTGGGAGAAATCTTTCAAAAGGGGTCCCTCCAGCTGGGTAACCCACACAGCCTCTCCCCCCAACCAGTTCATGAAAGATTCCTCAGAGAGAAGTGGAAAGAACCTGTTTATTTAACAGGCACAGCACCCCTAGCACACAAAATGAACAATACCAGGTGACAGCACTGTTTCATGGCTCTGAAAAAGATGACAAATTCAGAAAGTCTCTCCTGGGGGTGGTTGCTCTCTTATCAGTCCCTCCTGTGCTGGGGCAGCTGCTGCAGCCACAAGGTGCAAACTCTCGGTGTTTCCCAGGTGTCCTGATTTAGGGCAAATTTGGGAGAAAATCTCCAAAAGGGACCCCTCCAGCTGGGTAACCCACACAGCCTCTCTGCCCAACCAGTTCATGAAAGGTTCCTCAGAGAGAAGTGGAAAGAACCTGTTTATTTAACAGGCACAGCACCCCCAGCACACAAAATGAACAATACCAGGTGACAGCACTCTTTCATGGCTCTGAAAAAGATGACAAATTCAGAAAGTCTCTCTCTGTTCTCAGTCCCTCCTGTGCTGGGGCAGCTGCTGCAGCCACAAGGTGCAAACTCTCAGTGTTTCCCAGGTCCCAGTCTGGAGCAGGTTCAAGTTGGTCCAAAAAAGGGAAAGGAGAAACAGTCCAGGGAAAAATTTAGACTGCTTAGCTAAAGTAACTAATGAGCAGAAGGAAAAATCAAGAGCAAAGCAGGAGCAAGAGCAAAGCAAAAAGCAAAGGCAGCACCATGTCCTGCCCTGTCTCTGTGTCCCACCAGCCATGGGGGAGCAGCTGAGAGCAAAACCAAAACAAAACTTTCACTCCTCAGAGCCAGTGTTGAAGGCACAGAACATGATATCCATAATAAACAGAACACACAGATGGGGATACAAACATCATAACGTCACCCCAGGACAGTGGGGAAGGGAGAGGGAGGGGTGGGGAAGGGCCAAGAGAGAATCTGTGGTCTCCCCACAGCTTAACAGGGAGATTCAAATTGGGTGCAGAATAAAACTTGGGCCAATGGGATTGCAGATCCCTGATACTGCAGGGGAGGATCACAGGCTTGGAATAAATATTTTCAAGGGGTGAGCCAGAGCAAACCATTGAACTAAAATGCAACACCACAATTCACCCTTTTTTCGTTAGAAAGAAAAGATAAATATGACAATTAGCAATTTAAAGAATGAAGCAGCATAAAATTAAATACAATTGCAGTGAGGGTCATGTTTTAAACAGTCCCCTTGCCTTGCTGTTTGCCTTTGGTTGGTGTCAAAGATAAATGAGCATTTACGGGCACACCTCAGGAACAGTGGGGCTGTTCCTCCCCAGGCCTAGGGAGAAGTGGGGACAGGGGAGGTTTGGGAGGATGAGGCACCTTCCTGAGTGGAGAAGCAGCTGCTGCAGCCTGGTGGGAGCAGGAGTGGCCCTGTCAGTCCTTGCAGAGCCCGTTACCTTTGAGTGTGGATCTTATGACTCAGCCTGGGTGTGCAGCCCGTTCCAGCAGGATTCCACTGGGCAGAGCAGGAATGCTGCTTGTTTAGAAAGGCTCTGCTCAGTGCTGGCAGCTCGGCCTCCCTGCCTGGGCAGCAGCTCAGGCTCCTCTCTGTTGCCATTCCAGCACAGCTGCACCCCAAACCTCTTTGTGCAGAACGTCTTCGTGGACACCCACGACCTTCGCTTCCCCTGGGTCGCCTTCTTTGCCAGCAAGTGAGTCCTGGAGGGCTGGGAGGGGCTGAGGGCTCCTGGGCTGGGTGGGAGCTGCTCCATGGCCAGGGCTGGCTGGTCCCTGCTCCTGGAAATCCCAATTTAATAATTCCTGTGCAAAGAAAATCTTGGTGGGAGGTGAAATCTTCTCTGTTGTGCTGCAGATCCTGCTGTGATTTCCACCAGTTTTAGCCTTCCCAAAGGGCAGAGTGAGGCACGGAGCAGCCAATTTCCCTTCTTGTTTTACTCCCAAATTTTGATCTGGGTATTCCCTGCTCCTGGAAACCCCATTCCCAATTTTCATCAAAACCTTGGTGGAAGCTGAAATCCTCTCATGCTGGAGATCCTGCTGTGATTTCCACCAGTTTTAGCCCTTCCCAAAGAGCAGAGTGAGGCACGGAGCAGCCAATTTCCCTTTCTGTTTCACTCCCAAATCTTGAGCTGGCTGTTCCCTGCTCCTGGAAACCCCATTCCCAATTTTCATCAAAACCTTGGTGGAAGCTGAAATCCTCTCTCTCATGCTGCAGATCCTGCTGTGATTTCCACCAGTTTTAGCCCTTCCCAATGGCAGAGTAATGCATGGAGCAGCCAATTTCCCTTCTTGTTTTACTCCCAAATCTTGAGCTGGGTGTTCCCTGCTCCTGGAAACCCCATTCCCAATTTTCATCACTCCTGTGCAGAGAAAATCTTGGTGGAAGATGAAATCAGATTCTCTTTCTTGTGCTGGAGATCCTGTTGTGATTTCCACCAGTTTTAGCCCTTCCCAAAGAGCAGAGTAATGCATGGAGCAGCCAATTTCCCTTCTTGTTTTACTCCCAAATTTTGAGCTGGGTGTTCCCTGCTCCTGGAAACCCCATTCCCAATTTTCATCAAAACCTCGGTAGAAGCTGAAATCCTCTCATGCTGCAGATCCTGTTGTGATTTCCACCAGTTTTAGATCTTCCCAATGGCAGAGTAATGCATGGAGCAGCCAATTTCCCTTTTTGTTTTACTCCCAAATCTTGAGCTGGGTATTCCCTGCTCCTGGAAACCCCATTCCCAATTGTCATCATTCCTGTGCAAAGAAAACCTCGATGAAAGGTGAAATCTTCTCTATTGTGCTGGAGATCCTGTTGTGATTTCCACCAGTTTTAGATCTTCCCAAAGAGCAGAGTAAGGCAGTTTCCCTTCTTGTTTTAGTCCCAATTTTTGAGCTGGGTGTTCCCTGCTCCTGGAAACCCCATTCCCAATTTTCATCAAAACCTCAGTAGAAGCTGAAATCCTCTCATGCTGGAGATCCTGCTGTGATTTCCACCGGTTTTAGCCCTTCCCAAAGAACAGAGTAATGCACGGAGCAGCCAATTTCCCTTTTTGTTTCACTCCCAAATCTCTGAGTGGTGCCGAGCCCCTGCCGTGTGCCTCTCTGCTCCTGCAGTGAATCCTCACAGCAATGATTCATCCCAGAACTCGATCCCTTCCTCCCTGCCCGCCTCAGCCTCAGCCTCATCCCATCCTGGAGCCATCTCCTCACCCGTCCCGTGTGGGTTTTTGTCCTTTCCCAGGAGGATCCGAGCGGGCACGGAGCTCACCTGGGATTACAACTACGAGGTTGGCAGCGTGGAGGGCAAGGAGCTGCTGTGCTGCTGCGGGGCCATCGACTGCCGGGGCCGCCTGCTCTGAGCTCCCCCTTCCCCAGGGCTGCTGCTCCCTTTCCCTCAGTGAGGGCCAAGTTTTCTTCTCCACAAGTTCTCATTTCTCCCTTTTCTCAGCTGGAAAATCACAGATGGACACAGAGCAGGAGTGGGCTCGGCTTGTGCTGGGGGTGATTTCCACCCGCTGGGTTTTTCCCACTTTCCTGAGGTTCCAGTTATCCCACGAGACAATTCCCTTCAAGGAATGAGCTTTTCTTGCTCTCTTGCATCTTTTCCACCAAATTTTAAGGCACAAAGCTCATTTTTCCAGCAGCGAGCACTTGCCCAGTATTCTCAGGGAGTGCTTCCCAGCTGGGACTGAGGCCTTAAAGTGGGAGGGAGGATGGTGGAAAGAATCCTTGGAAAACTGGACCAATGAGGATTTATAGAATCCAAGGGAAAAAAAGACAAAAAGTAAGTATCTGTCTTCATCTGTGAGCTGTAAAGAATCTTTTCGTTGCTAAAAAGCAATAAAAGTGGGTTTTTTTCTATTAAAAACAACCTGTCCTGATCTCAAGACACAGCAAAGCGAAAAAGCAGAGTTGAACCTCTGCCATCATCATCCCTGTTCCTGTGGGGTTTGCAGGAAAAATGCCAGAGGTGGATGGGCCCAGGCAAAGGGAGAAGGAGCTCCCACATTTTCACCTTTCCTCAGAACAAACACTCCCTAAACCCTTGCACTGGGGAAAATGACAGAGGAAGGGGTTGGGGTTTTATTGAGGAAGGAGATCTGGTCCTGTCTCCATCTCCAGCCCTCCCAGAACATCACAGGGAGCCCCAAGCTGGCTTTGGGTACCCGGGCACAGGAGGGAGGGAATGGCACCAATTCCAGGCTTGGTTTTTATTGTTTGGGGAGGGAAGGCACCAGGGCAGATGCAGAGAGTTCAAAAAACCACCCTGAGAATTGGATGAAAGAGCTGAAAGTTTGACAAAGTGGGATCAAATCTCACATTATTGACGTGGAAAAACCCAATCTGGGAGGTTTTGGAGCTGATTCCGACCATCCCTGCACAAGGGAGGCTTGTTGGGGTTTTTTTTTCTGCTAAATAACCTTTTTCTTTTTTCTTTGTAAAATAAAACCTTTCTGGGGCCTCCTGGAGCTCCAGTTCCATCCTGAGAGTCCACCTGAATGGAGGCTTTGTCATCCCAGGGAACCCAAACCCACACTCCAGACTTGGAGAACTTTTAGGAGGAAAAAACCCCATAAAACCCATCAAAATCCTCAACTCTGCCCATTTTTAGCACTGCCTAAAGGATCTATGCCAAAATAACCCCCCCACCCCAGGGACACAGAATATGCCCAAATCCTGTAATTTTTTTTTTTTACCCAAGTTTATTAGTTTTTTTTTTAACTTTTAATATATTTAACCTCTTATTTATTAAAAAAAAAAAAAAACCAAAAAAAACAAGAACAACAAAACACGTTTTGGTCTGACATTGGTTAATGGTCCTTTTCCCCCCCCACCCCTCCGTGCTGGGAGGTCTCACAGCATCCCAAAGGATGCAGGAGACAGAGCCAAGCCTGGCTCCTCCTGTCTTCCAAATAAATAGAAAGAAAGGAAAAAAAAAAAAAAAAAAGGAAAAAATCAAGTTGGAAATTTGTCCTGTTACAGCTGGGAGAGGCCACGGAGAGGGAGAGACTCAAAAATCCATTTACCGAAGAGAAATGAGAGGATTAAACTCTGTGAGACACAAGGAGTGACTCAAGCCCGCAGCTTCCTTCCCCCAAGTACTTCCATAGTGTCATCCCATCATTTAGGCACTGAAACACCCAGGAATTCCCTGCTCCTGGAGCAGGGGCTGAGCCGGCTTTTCCAGCTCAGGGAAAGGGGAATTATTATCCCCCCTTCCCCCGGTGAAGGAATGGTTGGGAAAATTGGAATAACACGGAGCCCGGCAAGGGGCTGGGGCCGAGCTCTTTGGCCAGAGCCACCCCAGGGGCTGCGGGGCGGGGAGGAACCGCCCCGAGGGATGGATGGAACCGCCCCGAGGGATGGATGGAACCGCCCCGAGGGATGGATGGAACCGCCCCGAGGGATGGATGGAGCCGCCCCGAGGGGTCCCCGCCTGGCCGGGAGCCGCAGTGGATTAAGGCAGCAGGTGAGAGGTGGAAGGGCACCAGCGGTGAGTGTGAGGCAGAGCTGCGGCCCCGCTCCGGAGCAGGGCGGGCGCTCCGGGCTCCCGGTGCGGAGCGGCCGGAGGGGCCGGGCCGGTGGCAGCTCTCGGGTCCGGGGCGCTCTCAGTCGGTTTTGCGGTGGTTGTTGTTGAGGACGGGGTGGCCGTTGGAGAGGGGACCGTTCTTGGTCACCTCCTCCTCCTCCTCGGTGTTGTCCGTCTCCTCACGGTCACTCCGCTCGTCCTCCACCACCTGTGGGCAGAGGGAAAAAGGGGGTTTCAGGCAGCAGCTCCCCCCATTTTCCTGCCGTGCCTCAGTTTCCCCATTGCAACCGCAGCGGTTTCTCCCCACAGCGGATCTGGGGAGCCAAAGGCAGTTGGGATTCAGGATCTGGGGGTCTTTCCTTCTCCATGACATCCCCAAGCCCCCTCTCACCTTTCCAGTTATGAACTTCTGGGCCATGCGGATGATGAGGTAGGCCCAGAAGATGTGCAGCGACTGCAGCACCACCATCATGAAGTTGAAGAAGTAGTAACCAAAGAAGGCAGGGTAGAGATCCAGCGGATAAACCATCGTGCAGTGCATGATCCTGCCAGGAAAAGCCACTCCTGTCACTGAGGCTCCCCCAGCCCCTGCCTCAGTTTCCCCCGTTCCCCAGCAGAGCTCACCAGAAGGGGAGGATGACCAGGCGGGTGATGATGAAGACGGCGGCAAAGACGATGAAGATGTTGTTGCAGGTGTTCCTCCACCCGGCGTAGTTGAACATTTTGGCAGACTGGGGGTGGAAAAGGGGGTGAGCAGGGCAGGGGGCACAGGATGGGGCAGTGGTGGCAGCAGGGCAGGGGGACACACCAACCTCCAGCAGATAATCCGAGGAGTCGTGCAGGGCCATGATGAGAGTCCCGGCACGGACGTAGTTGGCAAACCAGGAGAAGCTGATGAGGATGATGGTGGCAACGTGGTGGATGATTTGCTCTTTGAAGTCCTGTGCCCAAAGCAAAGGGAAGCTCAGCAAAGGAAGGGTTACAGCAAACCCCCATCCCAGAGCCCCTGGGCTTCTCCCACCTTCCAGAGGCTCCAGTTACCCACAAGACAACGGGTTCCCTTCAAGAAATGAGCTTTTCTTGCTTTTTCCTGCTCCTGTGCCCACATCCTCCCAGCTGCTCCCTCCTGCCCACCACGAGGGTGAAGAAAACCCTGCTGAGATGTCCCAGTGTCCCCCAGCCCATCCCGGTGTCCCCCAGCCCATCCTGGTGTCCCCCAGCTCATCCCAGTGTCCCCCAGCTCATCCCAGTGTCCCCCAGCCCATCCTGGTGTCCCCCCAGCCCATCCCGGTGTCCCCCAGCCCATCCCGGTGTCCCCCAGCCCATCCCAGTGTCCCCACCTTGCGCTTGACGTCGGAGGCGATGCTGAAGAGCAGGGACCAGTAGAAGGAGAGCTCGATCATGTAGTACCAGTACTGGGAGGGCAGCACGCTCTGGGGGCAAGGGACAGGTTGGGGGGGTTCCTCTGTGTCCCCTTCTGTGAGCACCATATGGGTGCCCCGAGGATCCCCCAAAGCCTCCTGCACCCCCAGTTCCCCCTGGTGCTCAGGAGAAGCCGTGGGCTGAGCTGGGGTGGGATCTGTGCTCACCTGGATGGGGTATCCCTTCCACACCTCCCGCAGGTCGTAGAACCAAGGTTTCTGCAGCAGGGGGAGACACAGGAGTCAGAGGGGCCGGGGGGGCTGGGGGAGCAAGGGGAGGGGGCAATACTCACATCCACTATGACAGCCATGCCAGCAATGAAAGCAATAAGGTAAAAGGTGAATCTCCAACTGGAAAAAGGAAGCAGACGTTCCTCAGATGGGCACCGGGGAGAGGAGTGAGGAGGACGGACCCAAATCCTGCATCTCCCACCCTCCCAGGCAGCTCCTGGCCAAGCTGGGACCCCCAGAGCCCCCCAGGGTGGAGGGACAGTGACACCAGGCAGGAGGAGGGGTCTCACCTGGCCTCCCTGAATTTCTTGAGCAGGCTGGGCCGGTCCTGGTTGCGGCGGCGGCGGAACCAGCGCTCGACCTGGCGCACGGTGCAGCCGCTCTTCTTGGAGAGCATCTCCACGTCGGCCTGGGGACACCAGGGCAGCCCCACTGTGTCACACAGCCCTGCCTCTGCCACCCTCACCCCCTGGCCACCCCCCGAGCCCTCACCTGCTTGGGGTGTTTGCTGGTGGCAGCGTAAAACCTCTCCAGCACCGCATTGGGGGTGGCTTTTAACCGCACCTTCTCCTTGACGTTCAGCAGCCCGGCCAGGGGGGTGGCCACGTACCTGGGGAAGGAATTCCTGTCACCTGCATGGTTTGGCACCATTAAAGCCACTCAGGGACCCATGAACACTCAATGCCTTGGTCTCCCCGTGCTGCTGTGCCTCCTCCAGGGTGGGTTCTGCCAAGGGGAGCCCCCCAGGTCCCTCTGTCACGGGCTGTCCCCACTCTGCCCCTCCCTTCTCTTGCTATCCCAACAAAGCCGGGTCTGTTCCCATTGTTTGCCCAACAAATCACTCCCTAAAGGCCGTGTTTGTGTGGGGAAAAGGGAGCACGTGGGTTTGTCAGGGGGGATCAGGACCCCCAGCTCGGCTGAGCACAAGGTGCCACATGCCAGGGTTCAGCCACAGCCCCCAGGGCACCGGGAGAGCCAGATCGGGGGCTCAGGATCCGTGCCCACCCCCAGGGAAGGGACTCACGTCTCAAAGAGGTGCCGGACAACGAGGAAGAGGAAGGCCAAGGGGAGGGTGATGTACAGGTCAGAGGCTTTGGCATAGACTCGCCCATCCCGGTCCTCCAGGTCAGCCCAGGTGAGGTTTGCCGGGAGCCAGAGCCGTTCCCACCAAAAATAGCTGTACAAGGTCTGAAACATGCTGAGGGAAGGGAAAGGGGCAGAGGTGAGGGGGGCATCTCCGAGGAGAAGGCCGATCCCACCCCGGCCCCACCTGGCACCCCAATTTCCACCTCGGCTCCCAGCGAGGCCCCGCTGAAATCCCCGTCGGAGCTCGGCTCGGGCACCGAGGGACTTTGCTCCCTGCAGCCCGGAGGTCAGAGGGTGATCATTAACAGGGGCCCCAGTCCTGCTTCCAGCCTGCTCGGCTCCTGCAGCCAGCCCGAGGAACAGCCGGGCTCCCCGTCCGCACCGGGACCGCAACCCCGGCTCCGCACCGGGAGCGGGGAGAAACCCCCGACTTTGGTTTCCCTCCCGTGCGTGCATCCCGCGGCCGATCCAAACCCGATTCCCGGTGGGCAACGGAGGCACGGAGCCCACCGCCAGCGCTGCGAGGCCCGGCACGGCCCCAGCGCGGGATTAGGGATTTGTGGCCACACAATGAGCACCTTTGTGCCTTAAAAAGGCTCCGGACGGGGGAGCGGCCCCTCGGGGCCAGCGGGGTCAGCGCATCCCGGCTCCCCGTCCCAACCCACCGGCCGATTCTGGGGAACCCCGCGGGGTCGGGATGGGCTCGGTTGGGATCGCAGCCCCGGGACGCGAATCCCCGACACGGATTGTGGCGAGGGCCGGGGCGGCTCCGCTCGGCCGCGGGAGGAAGAGGAACCACCGTGGCCGGTTTCGCAAGGGCGGGCGGGAGGGAGGTGCCGCAATTCCCGGCTCCCGGGGCCGTGCCGCGGGCAGGTAACGGGAGGGGAGCGTGGGAGGACGGGGTGAGGCCCCGGTCAGGGCCGGCAGCTCCTTCTCCCCCGGGGCACGGGCGGCACGGCGCGATGTGTGGGCACCGGGGCACGGAGCCGGTGCAGGAGGGGGCACCGCCAGGCCGGACCCCCCTCCCCAGAGGTGATTTTAGCAGCGATCCTGCTGGAAACCAACAAACCCTGACGTTTTGTAGTCGTGGGCAGATAAACGGGACCGGGAGGGATCCGGGCCCAGGGGCTGCGCGCCCGACCGGGCCGGGGGGCAGCGACCCCGCCGGGGCCCGAGGCCGCTGTGGGCGCGGGGGGGCCCCGCCTTCACCCGGCCCCGCCCGGGCAGCCCCGGGGGGCCCCGGCGGGCCCTGCCTGAGGGCGGATGGAGGCCCGGGATGGCTCCGGTGCGCGCCCAACGCCCGCAGAAAGGCCCGGCCGCGGGCCTGGCGCGGGGGGGGCGAGCGGGAACCATCCCGCGGCCCCCTCCGGGCGGCCCCTCGCGGAACGGGGCGGCCCCGCGCGCCCCCGGCCGCACTCACCCGCAGCCGCCGCCGGTGCCCTCACGGAGCCGCCGCCGCCCGGAGCCCTCACGGAGCCGCCGCTCGCCCCCCTCCGTCCCGCGCGCGCCCCGCGCCAGGCAGCGGCGGCAGTGACGTCACCGCGGACCCGGGAGTGACGTCACCGCAACGCCGCGGGGAGCGGCGCCCGCCGTGGGGCGGGGCGGGGCCCAGGCGTGAGCAATCGACCGCCGAGACGGGATCTGTGCGCCCCCTTATGGATGCCGGGGTGCTCCATATACACCCCCAATACACACCCTATAGACAGCCCTATATGTGCCCCGTGCACCCCATATAAACACTCTATAGAGAGCCCTATATGTGCCCCATATACACCTCTATACACCCTATAGACAGCCCAGTATGTGCCCTATATAGACACCATATAGACAGCCCTATATGTGCCCTGTGCACCCCATATAAACACCCTATATAGAGCCCTTTATGTGCCCCATATACACCTCTATACACCCTATAGACAGCCCTTTATGTGCCCCATTTACCCCCTATAGACAGCCCTATATGTGCCCTGTGCACCTTATATAGACACCCTATAGAGAGCCCAGTATGTGCCCCACATACACCCCTTATAAACAGCCCCATATGTACCCCATATACCCCCTATATGTGCCCCATATACCCCCTAGAGACGCCCCATTTGTGCCTCATTTGTGCCCCTATGGAACCCCACAGGCCCCACTCGCCCCTGTCGCCGCCTGGCGGCCACGCCGCGCCACTGCATCCCACGGAGGGGACCCCAAACCCGCGGAGGAACCGTGACCCCAAATCCCCCAAAAGCTCCCCAAATCCCCCAAAAGCCCCCCAAATCCCCCCCAAACCCCCATGTCCCCAGAGAACAGAAACCCCCACTGATGCCAGGGTGCCACATCCATGTGCAGGGGACAAGTTCTTTACTTGCCAAGGGCTAAGGCCACATTTTGAACAGGGGGGTGCAGGTGTCCCCTCATCCCCACACCCACACCCACCCGTGTCCTGGAGTGTGGATTGAGGTGTGGGACCCCCCTGAGTGGGACCCCATGTGTTAAGGCCACTGGGAAGTTTGGGGTATTCCTGGGGTGGTCTCAGACGGTCACCCCTCATCTCCAGCCCACAGGGACCCCCAGGATGTCCCTGGAGGATGCAGAGCAGGGTTTTGGGGGGCTGCAGGCGTGGGGACCCCCAGGCACGGGGTGCTAGAGGAGGGTGCAGTCTGAATCCGGCCTCTGGCGCCGCCGCTCCGCCTGTGGGGACAGGGACAGGGACAGGGCTGAGCTCTGGGGGGACACACAGAGACCCCCAGGGCCAGCAGCACCCCCGGGTACCTGCGCTGGGAGCAGCTGAGGAGGAGCAGGGCGATGAGGATGAGGGTGAGGATGAGGATGAGGATGGTGCTGCTGGTACTCCTCCTGCTGCAGCTGCCGCGCCAGCTCCAGGTCGCTGAGCACCGAGGAGGGGTCCTGTCCCTGCTGCAGTGACAGGGCCACCATGAAATCCTGGCAGGAGCACAGAGAGGGGGGTCAGACCCTGGGGGATCCACCATGGCACTCAGGTGTCCCCCACTTGTTCCTGTCAGATTTTCTAAAAAATTCCCTTGCCCAGGGTTTTCTCCTGGGAAGCTGAGAAGCCTCAGCTCCTCGTGTTTTGCTGCCTTGGAATGTGCCTATTTTCTAAATTTTCTAAAAAAATTTCTAAATGTTTTCTAAAAACTCCCCTTGCCCAGGATTTTCTCCTGGGTAGCTGAGAAGCCTCAGCTTCTCCTGTGTATGGCTGCTTTGGAATTTCATTTGGAGATTGTTTTTCCAGCACGTGAATTGGTTTTATTTAATGACCAATCATGGGCAGCTATGTCAGGACTCTGGAAGGAGTCACAGGTTTTTATTATATTTATTATAATATTTAATAAAATACTATTCTATTATTCATTATTAAAATTATTTAGATTTGTAAAGTTATAAAATAAAATAATATCATTGTTATAATATTTATTAAAATTACTATAATATTTATAAAGTATTTATTATTATATTTATAAGGCATTTATAACACTTTTTATTTTATTATTTTATATTAATTATAATATTATTTATACTAACAAGAATTTTAGCATTCTTGTTAAGCCTTCTGTCTGTATCCTTCCTCTATTTCTTTAGCATAGTTTTAGTATAGTATTCTTATAATAATTCTTATAATATAATAATATAAAATTCTTATAATAATCATCATCATCATAATTTTAGTATCGTATTCTTATAGTCATTAGTATCGTATTCTTATAATAATAAAATATATTAATGGAATATAATAGCTTATTATAGTCAGTATGATAATAAGTATTCTTATATAGTAATGTAATGTAATGATATGTAATATAATATAATATAACATGATGTGATATGATACGATATGATATGATATAATATAATATGATATAATATAATATAATATAATATAATATAATATAATATAATATAATATAATATAATATAATATAATATAATATAATATAATATAATATAATATAATATGAACCTTCTGAGAACACAGCCTCAGATCCATCTCTGCCCTCACCCTGGGGACCTCCCAACGCCCCCACCCGCTGCCACCACGTGTCCCCAAACCTGGTCCACTTGTCTCTGCTGCAGCCGGGGGTCCGGGGGGGCCGCGCTGGCCCCGTCCTTGCCCGGGGGGTGGCTGAGGTGGAACTCGGTGTCACAGAAGCAGCTGTCCCCATCCACGCTGTGCAGGCTCTCCCACACCACCCCCTCCTCCTGCAGGAAGCCCTGGTCGGTCACCAGCAGGTAGAGGTGGCCCTGGGCACAAGGGACAATGCCACAGACACGTTCAATGAAAAATCCTTTTACTAGGATATTTTCTCCTGAGAGGCCTCAGGAATGAAATGTAAACAATGGTTATCTGCTGCTGTGGAATGCAACTGGTGCATCTTTGATTGGTCTCATGTGGATGTTTTTAATTAATGGCCAATCACAGCCCGGCTGTCTCGGACTCTCTGAGAGTCACAAGATTTTATTATCATTCCATTCCTTTGTATTCCTTTCTGATGAAATACTTTTTTCTATTCTTTAGTATAGTTATAATCTTATAATATAATATAATATAATATAATATAATATAATAATATATATAATATATTATATATAATATATTATAGAGATTATATATATTATAGTATATAATATTATCTATTATACATTATATATTATTAATAAAATAATAATATAATATTATATTACATTGTGTATAGTATAATGTACTATACTATACTACACTATACTATAATAATAACATAATATAATATAATATAATATAATATAATATAATATAATATAATATAATATAATATAATATAATATAATATAATATAATATAATATAATATAGTATAATATGATATGATATGATATGATATAATATAATATAATATAATATATCATAAAATAACAAAATAATAAATCAGTCTTCTGAAACCTGTGAACACCACCACGTTTAGTGACCCCACGTGAGGAACATTCCCACAGGACAGGTGACAGTGGGCCCTGGGTCTGGGGGGACACAGAGGGCTCTGGGGGGCACAGAAAGCTCTGGGGGGCACAGAGGGCTCTGGGGGGCACAGAGGGTCGGGGCTCCCACCTTGTGTTTGATCATGGTGCTGAAGTGGTTGTTGCGGAAGAAGACGCCGAGCTCTCCCTCGCGGGCGCGCGCCGTGAGCTCGCACAGCCCGTGGAAGGTCAGCTGGGACGCCGTGGCCTCCAGGAACTGCTCTGCCACCAGCCCTGAGGGGACAGCGGGGACGTGGCGGGGCCGGGGGTGCCCAGCTGTGCCCCCCAGACCCGCGGGCAGGCGGCAGGGCCGTTACCTTCGCTCACCAGGCGCGAGTCGCTGGCGTGCTTGCAGGTGATGATCTTCTCCACCAGCTGGTTGTAGCTGAGCTTGCCCACGGCCTGCACCTGCTCGGGGCTCTGTGGGGCGGCAGGGACACGGGGTGAGCTCCTGGTGGGCGTGGGGCCGCAGCAGAGGGGTCTGAGGGTCCCTTCTGAGGGAAGGCAGCACCCAGGGCAGCCTCCTGCCATGGCCAGAGGAGCCGGGCACTGTCTCGGGTTCAGGGCCCCATCCCAAATATCACTGAGGGCTTTGGGCTGGGAATTTCTGGGATCATCTGGACCCCCCCAAACCACAGGCAGGGACCCCTCCTGTTAGACCAGGCTCATCTGGAGCCCCCAAACCACAGGCAGGGACCCCTCCTGATAGACCAGGCTCATCTGGAGCCCCTAAACCAGAGTCCTGCTAGACCAGGTTCATCTGGACCTCCCCAAACCATAAGTAGGGACATCTCCTACTAGATCAGGTTCATCTGGACCCCCCCAAACCACAGTCCTGATAGACCAGGCTCATCTAGAGCCCCCCTAAACCATAGTCCTGCTAGATCAGGCTCTTCTGCACCCCCTCAAACCACAGTTATGGACATCTCCTGCAAGACCAGGTTCCTCCAGGCCTCATCCAACCTGGCCTTGAGCACTCCCAAGGTTGGGACATCCATCCTCAGCTTGGTCACCTTGGCCAGGAGGAGCCCCAGCTCCTCTCCAGCCCTGGGGACACCGCTGTGACCCCCCAGAAGCACCAGCAGCCAGGCAGGGGGGCTCACCTGGGGGTCCACCAGCCAGCCGTGGTACAGGGGGATGTTGAGGAGGTCGAAGACGATGCACTCGGGGGTGTACTCGAAATCTGAGACCCCCGTGAACCTCACGTTGACGTCCAGCCCCGTGGAGAGCTTGGGCAGCACTGTCATGGTGTCACTGATGTTCTGGGGGGCAGCAAAACACGGGGAGGGGTCACTCCTGAAGGCGACACCCCAAATCCTGCAGCCAGCAGGGCTGTGTGCTCTGGGGGTGCTCCTCACCTGCTGGAAGTTCAGCTGCAGTCCCTCCGAGGTGTCCTTGGGTTGGGTGGCCAGGATGCAATTCCCTGTGAGACAGCGGGGTCAGAGCCCCCCCCAGGGAATGTGGGGGTCCCACTGGAGCCCCCCACCCTGTTCCTGGTGCCAGAGCAGAATCCCCACTCACCCAAATGTGCCATCAGCTCCTCGGCTGTGACCACCTCTGTCTGTGGGGGCAGCTTCACCTGGGGGCAACCAGAGCAGGCTGGAGACCATCCCATTGATCCCATCCCATCCCATTGATCCCATCCCATTGATCCCATCCCATCCTATTGATCCCATCCCATCCCATCCTATTGATCCCATCCCATCCCATCCTATTGATCCCATCCCATCCCATTGATCCCATCCCATCCCATTGATCCCATCCCATCCCATTGATAACACCCCATTGATCCCTTCCCACTGATAACATCCCATCAATCCCATCCCATCTCATTGATCCCATCCCATTGATCCCTTCCCATCCCATCGATCTCATTGATCCCATCCCATCGATAACATCCCATCAATCCCATCCCATCCTATCTCATTGATCCCATCCCATTGATCCCATTGATCCAATCCCATTGATCCCATTGATCCCATCCCATTGATCCCATCCCATCCTATTGATAACATCCCATTGATCCCTTCCCACTGATAACATCCCATCCCATCCCATCCCATTCCATCAATCCCATCCCATCCTATCTCATTGATCCCATTCCATTGATCCCATTGATCCCATTGATCCCATCCCATTGCATTGATCCCACCCCATCCCATCTTATGCCTCCCATCCCGCTGATCCCATTGATCCCACTGATCCCATCCCATCAATCCCACCCCACCCCTGGGACCCCTCCCCAGGGGATCTGGGGGTCCGACGCCCCCCCAGCTTGCCTTCCACTGCAGGAGGAGGATGTTGATGATGGCCAGCAGCGGGCAGGGCCCGTTCTCGCCCTGGGTCACCAGGGCCGTGCGCTGCCCCTTCCACAGGATCCACTTGACAAAGTAAAAATCCCCGGGGGGCTGCGCCGGGGGGGGCTCGGCCGGCGGGGACCCCCTGTCCTGGGGAGACCCCCCCTCCTTCAGGGACCCCTTGTCCTGTGGGGGCTGCTCTTTGGGGGACCCCCCTTCCTTCGGGGACCCTTCCTCCTTTGGGGACCCCTCCTCATGCAGGGGCTGCTGTTCCTTGGGGGAGCCCCCCGGGGGTCCCTGGGGGCTGGAGACCCCCTCCTGCTGCCTGGATGGACCCCCAGAACCTTCCTGGGGATTCCCTGCACCGGGAATTGTGTCACCAACATCGGGAATTGCGTCATCAACATTGAGAATTCCATCCCCTACACTGGGAATTCCATCCCTAAAATTGGGAATTGTGTCCCCAACATTGGGAACTGTGTCATCTACACTGGGAATTCTGTCACCTACACCAGGAATTGTGTCACCAACAGCGGGAATTGTGTCACCAGCACCGGGAATTTCATCCTCAACATTGGGAATTGTGTCACCAGCATTGGGAAATCCATCCCAAACACTGGGAATTCCATCCCCTACACCAGGAATTGTGTCCCCTACACTGGGAATTCCATCCCCAGCACTGGGAATTGTGTCCCCAACATTGGGAATTGTGTCCCCAACACTGGGAATTTTGTCCCCACCCGCAGCGTCCTCGGGGGTCCCCTCCTGCTCCATGGGACCCTCTGGTGCTGCTCTGGTTCCACTCAGGCTCCTGGGAATGCTCTGGGTCTGTCCAGGAGCAGCTGCATCGCAAATCAGCCTGAGGAGGGAAAATGGGGCTGGTTGAGGAAAATACTGAGATATTATAAATATAAATATAATATAAATTAAATATGTTCATAAATCTAAATCTAAATCTAAATCTACACGTAAATAAAGCCATAAATGTATATTTATGTATGTATACATACATATCTATCTATATCTATAGATATATATGTGTATATATGGGGGTTGTAAATGAAATGAAATAAAATGAAATATAATTTTAAAAATAAAATTAAATAAAATGAAATATAATAAAATATAATAGAAGTAAATTAAATTTAAAAATAGAATAGAATAGAATTAAATTAAATTTAAAAATAGAATAGAATAGAATTAAATTAAGTTTAAAAATTAAATGAAATGAAATAAAATGAAAGGAAATAAAATAAACTTTTAAAATAAAATTTAAAATTAGAATAGACCAGAATAGAATTAAATTAAATTTAAAAATGGAATAGAATAGAATTAAATTATAAAATAAAATAAAATAAAATAAAATAAAATAAAATAAAATAAAATAAAATAAAATAAAATGCAGTGCCGTTTAACAGCCATGAGGGAAGGTGGATTTCAATTCCCACTCGCGGCTCCGCCCCGAGCCCGCGGCGGGGCCGGTCCGGCCGGACCGGGGGGTCCCGGGGCGGGGTCGCCCCTCGGTGTCCCCGCCCGGGTCCCCCCTTGCGGCTTTTCCTTCAGTTTCCCCCCCCAAATCCTTGTTTTTCCTCATTTTTCCTTCTTTATGCCCCTTTTTCCTTCTTTAATCCTTGTTTTTCCTCATTTTTCTCTCTTTATTCCTTGTTTTTCCTCCCTTCCCCTTCTTTATTCCTTGTTTATGCTCCTTTACCATTACTTTTAAATTTTTTCCCCTCCTTTTCCCTTTTTTTCTTTATTTTTTCCTCCTTTCCCCTTCTTTTTCTAGTTTTCCCTTTTTTCCCCTCCTCTCCCCCTTCTTTTTTTTACTTTTTCCCTCCTTTTTAACCCTTTACCTTTTCTCCTGCTTTTTTCTCCTTCTTCTCTCCTCCTTTATTCCCTTTTTCTTCCTTGTTCCTTCTTTTTCCTTCTGCTCTTTCCTCTTTAATCCTCTTTTATTTTTTAATTCCTTCGCGCTCCTCTCGTCTTCCTTTCCCCCCTTTTTTTTTAATTTTCCTTTTTAATTTCCCCTTTCTTTTATCCTCTTCCCTGGTTTTTTTTTTCACCCTTTTTTTTCTTCTTTTTTCCTCTTTTTTCCCTCTTTTTCCCCCGTTTTCGGGGCCTGTTTTCCACCTGGCTGCGGCTGCCCCGTGGGAAGGCGGATTGAGGGCGGGGGGAGGAGGAGGAGGAGGAGGAAGAGGAGGAAGAGGAGGAGGAGGAGGAGGAAGAAGAGGATTCAAGGTGGAAATTTTGGGGTGCACTCAGATTTTTGGGGGGGTTTGCAGGGTGCGGGTTGGGCTGGGGGGGGGTTTGGGGTCACAGCGGAATTTGGGGGTGTCCGAGGGGGCTGGGGGGGGTGTTTGGGGGTTCAGGGAGGGGTTCGGGGGTCCCGGGAGGGTTTTGGGGTGAAATGAGGAAATTTGGGGTCCCCCCCGAGCCCCCCCCCAGCGCGGGGGATGCCGGGAACGGCCCCGCCCCCTCCCAGCGGCCCCTGCGGCGCGGGGGGAGGGGCTGGACTGGGACGGACTGGGACAAATTGGGTTTATACTGGGATAGTTTGGGATTAAACTGGGCTGGACTGGGACGGACTGGGATTAAACTGGGACGGACTGGGACAAATTGGGTTTATACTGGGATAGTTTGGGGTTAAACTGGGCTGGTCTGGGACAAGCTGGGTTTATACTGGGAGGGACTGGGATTAAACTGTGCTGGACTGGGACGGACTGGGATTAAACTGGGACGGACTGGGACAAATTGGGCTGGACTGGGACGGACTGGGATTAAACTGGGACGGATTGGGACAAACTAGGTTTATACTGGGATAGTTTGGGGTTAAACTGGGCTAGACTGGGACGGACTGGGACAAACTGGGCTTATACTGGGATAGTTTGGGGTTAAACTGGGACAGACTGGGGTTAAACTGGGCTGGACTGGGACGGATTGGGACAGTCTGGGGTGACACTGGGACAGTCTGGATTTATACTGGGCTGGACTGGGACAGTCTGGGGTGGTACTGGGATGGACTTGGCTTAAACTAGGCTGGACTGGGACAGACTGGGGTGATACTGGGCTGGACTGGGATGGTCCAGGGTGATACTGGGCTGGACTGGGGTATTCTGAATTTATACTGGGCTAGACTGAGGTAGCCTGGGTTTGTACTGGTCTGTGCTGGGCCCTACTTGGCCGTACTGGGTTATACTGGGCTCTACTGGGTTGTACCGAGCTGTACTGGGCTGCACTGGGTTGTAGTGAGCTGTACTGGGTTATACTGGGTTATACCGGGTTATACTGGGTTGTAGTGAGCTGTACTGGGCCATACTGGTTTATACTGGGGCCATCCTGGCGGTTCAGGCCGTGGATCAGCGCTGTCATGGAGCGCTTCGTGCTGGGGAACCGGGCGGCTCTGCAGGTACGGGGAAAATGGGGGGAATTTGGGGGGCTCAGGGAGCTTGGGGGGGTCTGGGGGGATCGAGGGAAAGAGGGGGAACGGGGGGGATTGGGGAGCAGACAAATGGGGGAGCAGGAAAATGGGGGTGCAGGGGGGAAATAGAGGCTCAGGGAAATGGGAGAGTGGGGGGGAATTGGGTGCAAGAAAATGGGGGTGAAGGGAAACGGGGGGGCATGGAATTGGGGGTGCAGGGGAGAAATGGGGGTGCAGGGGAATGGGAGTGCATGGAATTGGGGGTGCAGGGGAGGAACTGGGGGTTCAGGAGAGAATTGAGGGTTCAGGGGGGAATTGGGGGTGCAGGGGAGGAATTGGGGGTTCAGGGGATAATTGAGGGCTCAGGGGGGAATTGGGGAGCAGGGAGTTGGGGGTGTGGGGAATTGGGGGTGCAGGGGGAGACGAGCACCCCACAGATTGAACCAAGAGTCCCAAGTGTGGTGCCCCACTGAGGTGGCACAGCCACACCAGGGACACCCCAAAATGTTTCCCTGCTGCAGCCCCATCCCAGACCTGCTGAGGGTTTGGGCTGCAGCTGCTCTCGGGTTGTTGTTTTTTTTCCTGTTTTACCAAAAATTAGCAAATCTGGGTTATGGCAGCAGAGAATTGTCCCAAAAATCAGAGCCTGGGGACGGGGTGGCTCCCGTGGGCGGGGGACAGCAGAGTGACATGTTTTCCCTGATGCTGCAGGCAAGCTAAAGAGGGTGAAACAGCATTTTTGGGGTGACAAACAGCCCCAAATTCTAGAACAAATGGGTTAAAGCACTCAAAGATGTGAGGCTGGGATGGTCCCTGGCCTCACCTGGTGGCTCAGCTGAGTTTTCCTGGAATCCCAACACACCTCACTCCACACACACACCCCCCAAACCTGAGGATTTAGTGCCAGAAATGGATCCCAGGGGTGCCAGGAGCTCGTCAGGAGGTCAGAAATGGATCCCAGGCAGCTCCAGGGGTGCCAGGAGGGTGCAATCTGTGGGTGCCACCTGGGACAGGTGGCTCCAGGAGCACCGATGGGGACAAGGGAGCAGTGTGGGGGATTCTGGAGGACAAGGGAGCGGTGTGGGGGATTCTGGAGGACAAGGGAGCAGTGTGGGGGATTCTGGAGGACCAGGGAGCGGTGTGGGGGATTCTGGAGGACAAGGGAGCAGTGTGGGGGATTCTGGAGGACAAGGCCACGCTGCTGCTGTGCTGACACCTCCCATCCCTGCAGGATCACATCCAGCAGCACCAGGAGGTCCACGTGGTGATGGGCAACGAGGCCTGTGACCTGGACTCCGCTGTCTCCGCGCTGGCCCTGGCCTATTTCCTCGCCCAGGTGAGGCTCAACCACCACCCCAGGGACCCCTGCTGGCCTTGGGGACACCTCCGTGGGTGTGACCCCCCCTTGGTTGCAGACCACCCCGGCTCCCAAAGCCGCCTTCGTGCCCGTGCTGAACATCCCCCGCGCCGACTTCGCGCTGCGGACAGAGACAACGTTCCTGCTGCGCGAGCGGGGCATCCCGGCCACCTCGCTGGTCTTTAGGGATGAGATCGACCTGGGCGGGCTGCACCACGCTGGGCTGCTCTCCCTGACTCTGGTGGATCACCATGTCCTGCCTGGGTGAGCTGGGTGGCACCTTGGGGACAGCCAGGGCCACCCTTGCTTGATTTTGCTGTGGGATTGGGGCATCCTGGACACCTCACTCATTTTTTGGGGTGAGATCAACGTGGGGGATGAGATGGACCTGGCACCACGCTGGGCTGCTCTCCCTGACTCTGGTGGATCACCATGTCCTGCCTGGGTGAGCTGGGGGTGGCACCATGGGGACAGCCAGGAGACAGCAGAGTCTCGATGGATTTTGCTGTGGGATTGGGGCATCCTGGACACCTCACTCATTTTTTGGGGTGAGATGGATCTGGGGGATGAGATGGACCTGGCACCACGCTGGGCTGCTCTCCCTGACTCTGGTGGATCACCACGTCCTGCCTGGGTGAGCTGGGGGTGGCACCTTGGGGACAGCCAGGGCCACCCTTGCTTGATTTTGCTGTGGGATTGGGGGATCCTGGACACCTTGCTCATTTTTTGGGGTGAGATTGATCTGGGGGATGAGATGGACCTGGCACCATGCTGGGCTGCTCTCCCTGACTCTGGTGGATCACCATGTCCTGCCTGGGTGAGACAAGGGGTGACACCTTGGGGACAGCCAGGGCCACCCTTGCTTGATTTTGCTGTGGGATTGGGGAATCCCACCTGCCTTGCTTGTTTTTTGGGGTGAGATTGATCTGGGGATGAGATGGACCATGCTGGGCTGCTCTCCCTGCCTGGCACCACGCTGGGCTGCTCTCCCTGATTCTGGTGGATCACCACGTCCTGCCTGGGTGAGCTGGGGGTGGCACCTTGGGGACAGCCAGGGGACAGCAGAGCCTCGATGGATTTTGCTGTGGGATTGGGGCATCCTGGACACCTCACTCATTTTTTGGGGTGAGATTGATCTGGGAGATGAGATGGACCTGGCACCACGCTGGGCTGCTCTCCCTGATTCTGTTGGATCACCACGTCCTGCCTGGGTGAGACAAGGGGTGACACCTTGGGGGCAGCCATGGCCACCCTCGTTTGATTTTGCTGTGGGATTGGGGGATCCCACCTGCCTTGCTTGTTTTTTGGGATGAGATTGATCTGGGGGATGAGATGGACCTGGCACCACGCTGGGCTGCTGTCCCTGACTCTGGTGGATCACCATGTCTTGCCTGGGTGAGCTGGGTGGCACCTTGGGGGCAGCCATGGCCACCCTCGTTTGATTTTGCTGTGGGATTGGGGGTTCCTACCCACCTCGTTCATTTTTTTGGGGTGAGATCAACCTGGCACCGCGCTGGGCTGCTCTCCCTGACACTGGTTGACCATCACATCCTACCCTGGTGAGCTGAGGGGTGGCACCTTGGGGACAGCCAGGGCCACCCATGCAGTGCCTCACTTGATTTTGCCGCCCAGGATGGCTGAAATGGATCCATTTCCAGGGAGTTTTTAGGGAAAAAAAAGGAATAAGGGGCTTTGGCAGGCTCTGACCCTTCCCGTTGCCCAGCAGTGCTGACGCTGCCCTGGAGGAGGCCGTGGTGGAGGTCCTGGATCACCGCCCGCTGGAGCGGGCCCGAGGCCCCCCGTGCCAGGTGACAGTGGAGCCCGTGGGCTCCTGTGCCACCCTGGTGACCGAGAGGATCCTGCAGGGCCCCCCGGGCGTGCTGGACAGAACCACGGCCGCGCTGCTGCACGGTGAGCAGGGCACAGAGGGAGCTGGGTGACAGCTGGGTGAACATGAGCCAGCAGTGTCCCTTGGTGGCCAAGGAGGACAATGGCTCCTGGCCTGGATCAGGAATGGTGTGGCCAGCAGGAGCAGGGAGCTCGTTCTGCCCCTGGACTCGGTGCTGGTGAGGCCAAATCTTGAGTGCTGTGTCCAGTTCTGGCTCCTCAGTTTGGGAAGGACGTTGAGATGCTCAAACACAAGGCTGGTGAGGGGCTGGGAACACAAACCCTGTGAGGAAGGTTTGAAGGAGCTGGGGCTGTTCAGCCTGGAGAAAAGGAGGTTTAGAGGTGCCCTTATTGCTCTCTACAACCTTCTGAAGGGAGGCTGGAGCCAGCTGGGGTCAGTCTGACAGAACCAGAGGACACAGCCTCAAGCTATGTCAGGGATGGTATAGGTTGGATATTAGGAAAAAAATTTTCACCAAAAGAATGATGAAGTAATGGAATGCTTTTCCCAGGGAGGTGTAGAATCACCATCTCTGGATGTGTTTAAATAAACACTGGACGTGGTGCTGCGGTCTGGTTGAGGTGTCAGGGCATGGGTTGGATGATCTCAGAGGTCTCTCCCAACCCCATCATTCTGTGATTCTCTGGGGTCCTGGCTGAGCTCTGTCCCCAGGGACAGTGACACCACGGCCCCACTCATCCCCACAGGCACCATCCTGCTGGACTGCATCAACCTGAGCCCAGCTGCAGGCAAGGTGACCCCCAGGGACGTGGCCTGCGTGTCCCTGCTGGAGGAGAGGTTCCCGGAGCTGCCGGCCCGTGACGCCGTGTTCGGAGCGCTGCAGGCGGCCAAGTTTGATGTCACAGGTGGGTGTGCCAGGCCAGCGGCAGCCAGGTGTGTCCCCCCCTCTCCTTGGGGACAGCAAGGTCACCTGGGATCATTGCTGGCCACCTCCAGGGCTGACAACAGAGCAGATGCTGCGGAAGGACCTCAAAGTCCTCTCCAATGATGAGGCTGTCGTTGGCATCAGCGGCGTCTTCGAGGACTTGGAAGTGAGACTCGGGGCTGAGGGGGAAACTGAGGCACGCTGGGGACATCACGGTGACACTGAGACCCCTCCCCTCTGCCCAGACCTTCCTGCTGCGGCCTGGCTTGCTGCAGGACCTGGAGGCTTTCTGCCAGGCCCGTGGCTACGCCGGGCTGGTGGCCATGACCGTGTCCTTTAACCAACACCACGAGCCCACCCGAAAACTCGCCGTGTTCAGCGCACAGGAGCCCCTGCGCAGCACGGTGAGTCAGGGAGCCACGTCTGGGCATCTCCAGCCCTGCTTTGCCCCACAGCCTGGCAGTTTTGGGGGTGCTGGGCAGGTCCCAGCCCCACGTTTGCTCCCCCACAGCTGTGCAGGGCTCTGGAGGAGGCGACAACGCCGTCGCTGCTGCTGCGGCCGCTGCCCAGCCCCTGGCCCAGCGTGGCCGCCTACGCCCAGGGCAACGCCGTGGCCACTCGTAAGAAGGTGCTGCCCATCCTCAGGGCAGCTCTGGGGGGTCTGGGGGCTGCAGGGGGTCCCGAGGAGGAGGTGGTGCCCCCGCCCACCCCCATGAACAGCCTGGTGGAGGAGTGTCCCCTGGCCCAGGCCGTGCCCCCGCTGTGCCCGCAGGATGTCCTGGAGCGGGTCAGCCGCATCGCCGCGGGGCAGCCCCCGGGCTCCCCCAAATAACACAGGCACCCCCGTGGGCTTCTGAGGTCTGGATGAGAAGTTGGGGTCCCTGAGCAGGCCCCCGTGGGGTGCCTGGGTGTGGGGGGGTTGCAGCTGTCTCTGTTAGAGGTCAGCTCGTGGTTTGTCCCCCCCCAATGGCTCCCTGTGCCCCAGTGGTCCCCAAGGTGGCGTTTTGGGGGTGCCATGGGCAGGAGTTGCACCCCCTTGATGAAGGCGTTGGGGTGGGGGAATTAAGGAGTTATTGATGATCTTCCTTCCTTGGGGGGCAGGGGAGGCCCCAGAGGGTGGGTCCGGACATGCAGCCGTCCAGAACTGTCACTGTTTTCCAAGGATTAAATTCCCCTTTAAATTTCTTCCAGTTGTGGCTCTTGGCTTTTATTC
This sequence comes from Zonotrichia albicollis, assembly GCF_047830755.1. Classification (NCBI taxonomy): domain Eukaryota; kingdom Metazoa; phylum Chordata; class Aves; order Passeriformes; family Passerellidae; genus Zonotrichia; species Zonotrichia albicollis. The sequence continues at coordinate 4,986,767 of NC_133848.1, read as the reverse complement.
AGGGACGGGGTGCTGCCCCACTCGAGCTGGGGGCGCGCCCCCTCTTTCCCTGGGGTGCAATCCCCTCCACAGTGGGTCAGAGGAACATTTTGGGGTGTCCAAGGAGGGGGTGTCAGTGCAGCCACGCTCCCGAGTCCAGCCCAGCCGGGAGGAAACTGGTTGTGCCATAAAAAGTCGTGAATTTCAGCTTTTCCCAGTGGATTTGGCTGCTCCAGGAGCAGAGGAGGGAGCGAGGAGCTCCTGCACCCACCCCCTGGGCCAGCACAAGGCATTTATTTCAAGGGTGGAATGTTTTTCCCAAAAACCCTGACCCGAGCACGACACGGGGCTGGAAAATCCCAGCTCCCACCGGAGCACTGGGGAAAGGCTCTGTCACCCAGCACGTGCTAATTAATATTTAATCCTGGCACTAATTAAACTATGTACACCCGCACCTAATTGCAGAGCCCTTCTCGGGTCAGGCCCTGTCCGGCCTGGGGACAGTCCTGGGTGGAGGGGACCCCACCACGGTCCTGCCCGGGGCCACAGGGGCTGCTCAGGTGGGTTTGGGGGCTTAAAAATAGGAACAGATCCTAAAAAAAGGAGGGAGGTGAGGGTTTGGCGGCGGTGGAATGCCAGCTGGAGGCACTGTGGGCTCGGAGACAGCCGAGCGTTGGGGTTGGATCCTGGTTTGGCACCAAAGCAGCGGGGTTTGATCCCAGTTCTGCTCCTAAGAATTGGGGTTTAATCCCAGTTTGACATCCAGTCCTGGTTTGACACCAGGACATCTTGGGTTTAGCTCTGGTTTGGCACCAGAATATCAGGGTTTAAACCCAGTTCTGCTGCAAAGAATTGGGGTTTAATCCCAGTTCTGCTCCTAAAAATTGGGGTTTAATCCCAGTTTGACATCCAGTCCTGGTTTGACACCAGAACGTCTTGGGTTTAACTCTGGATTGGCACCAGAATATCGGGGTTTAATCCCAGTTCTGCTGCAAAGAATTGGGGTTTAATCCCAGTTCTGCTCCTAAAAATTGGGGTTTAATCCCAGTTTGACATCTGGTTTGATACCAGAACATCTTGGGTTAATCTCTGGTTTGGCACCAGAATATTGGGGTTTAAACCCGGTTCTCCTCAAAAGAATTGGGGTTTAATCCCACTTTGACATCCAATCCTGGTTTGACACCAGAACGTCTTGGGTTTAACTCTGGATTGGCACCAGAATATCGGGGTTTAAACCCAGTTCTGCTGCAAAGAATTGGGGTTTAATCCCAGTTCTGCTCCAAAAAATTGGGGTTTAATCCCAGTTTGACATCTGGTTTGATACCAGAACATCCTGGGTTAATCTCTGGATTGGCACCAGAATATTGGGGTTTAAACCTGGTTCTGCTCCAAAGAATTGGGGTTTAATCCCAGTTTGACATCCAATCCTGGTTTGATACCAGAACATCTTGGGTTTAACTCTGGTTTGGCACCAGAATATCGGGGTTTAAACCCAGTTCTGCTGCAAAGAATTGGGGTTTAATCCCAGTTTGACATCCAATCCTGGTTTGACACCAGAACATCTTGGGTTTAACTCTGGATTGGCACCAGAATATCAGGGCTTAATCCTGGTTTTGCTCCTCTGGGATGTTCTGGGAGGCATCAAAGCTGCCTCTGCACCATGAACTGGTTCCCTGGGGAAACTGAGGCACCACCATGCAGCCCATGGGAGACACAGGAGTGGGCAAAGGGAGAACTGGGAGGATTTGGGACTCGCGGGCTGCTCCTGGCAGCTCCTGGCACGTTTCAGGGGGGTGGCTGTGTCCTTTGCAGGTGGGGCAGGAGCTGGGGGCTCCCTGCCCACGTCACCACAGCCAGTGCCTCCAGCAAGGAGGGATTTTCCAGAGGGATGGAGCCCCAAAGTCACCGGGAGCTGGGTGAGGATGGTGCTGCATAAATACCGCGGGGTTAAAGCACTCCAGCTTGGCTTCTCCTCCAGCGCGGGGGGAGTCAGGCAGTTCAAGTTTGGGCTGAAAAAGCCAGGAATCTGTAAAATGCAAGAGGTTATGGGTTATGGGAGCGCCCAGGTGGTGGCTCAGGTGGGTGTTCCTCAGAGGGGAACGCTGGGGGTGCCATGGGCTGCTACTCACACGCTACAACACTCGGGAGTTGCTCCACTGTCGCTCCCGGCCGCCCTTGGACCTCATCTCCTGCACAGCACCGGTCTGCAGAGAGGAGCTGTCAGCACCTGGGCCACCCCCCTGGCCCGGCCAGGAGAGCCAGCACCCCAAAACAACACCCAGAACCCCAAAGTAACACCCAGGACCTCATAACAACACCCAGCACCTCAAAATAACACCCAGCACCCTGTAACAACACCCACCACCCAACCCTGACACCCAGCACCCCTAAAGCAACATCCACCACCCAACTGTGAGACTCTACCACCCCAAAACAACACCCAGCACCCCAAAAAAACACCCAGAAAACAATCCTGGGACCCAGCGCCCCAAAACACCACCCAGCACCCCAAAACAATACCCAGCACCCCAAAGTAACACCCAGGACCTCAGAACAACACCCAGCACCTCAAAATAACACCCAGCAGCCAACCCTGGGACCCAGCACCCCGTAACAACACCCACCACCCAACCCTGACACCCAGCACCCCTAAAGCAACATCCACCACCCAACTGTGAGACTCTACCACCCCAAAACCATCACCCAGCACCCCAAAACCACCACCTGTCACCCAGGTGAGAGCCCCACCACCCCGACCCCGAGCCCCAGCCCCCAGGTACCATGGGCAGCCCCTCTCCCGCAGCCATGTCCCCGGAGCCGATGTGTGTCAGGTGCACGAAGTTCATGGGCTCCCCGATCATGGAGCGGTCGATCCGTCTCCTCCTCTTCTTCTGCGAGGGGATGAAGGCCATCAAACCCTGCTGACCCCCAGGCCCCCTCCCCAGAATGGCTGCACAGGGAGGTACTCACGGGCTGGGGCTTCTCCACGACGCAGCAGCCCAGCTTGTGCCAGAAGTCGCTCATGCTGGCGGTGGTGGCAGCCAGCGCCCCCCGGGCAGGGTCACTCCATGGGGACACCTGGGCAGGGTGGGCACAGCGGGCAGAGGAGTGGCTGGCTGTGGGTGGGAAGGGAGAGTGATGCTTCCAGACCTCCCCAAATTAATGCTAAAGCAATTTCACATCAAGCAACAAAAGGCAGAGTCCCCAGCAGAGCCCTGGGTCACACACAGGCCATCCAAGGGGACACCTGGGCAGGGTGGGCACAGCGGGGAGAGGAGTGGCTGGCTGTGGGTGGGAAGGGAGAGTGATGCTTCCACGCCTCCCCAAATTAATGCTAAAGCAATTTCACATCAAGCAACAAAAACTAGAGACGCCCTGGGTCACACACAGCTAATCCTGTCACGGCAAAGGGGTCCCAGGGACCCCGAGCATCGCACAGAGACCCCCAGAGTTGTCCCCATGGCCGTGGCTGGGCTTTGTGCCCCGCTCCAGGGCAGGACACAGCTGAAGGATGCTGCGGCAGGATGGGGGGGATGGAGGCAGCCATGGCAAATCCCAACTCCCTGAGCCAGGCAGCTAAAAATATCCCGGCCTTTCCGAAAAGGGGCCGGAGCTTCAGCTCTTCCGCTCCTGCTTCTGAAGAGCAGATGAGAGAGAAATAAACAGGGACTGGAGGGATTTTATCCCAAACTCCCACGGTACTGCCTAGGGTAGGCAAGGAGGTGTGGAAAGGGGGTTTGACCCCCAAAATGGGGGCTTCTCCTCATGCTAAGGAGAGATAACTCCTTAAAAAATTAAGGAGCCAGTGGTACGCAGGGAACTCACCCACCCACGAGGGGCCGTGGCCGGAGCTCAGCCCGGTGTCAGCCACGGGAGAGCCCCCACGGGCGGTGGGTGCCGGAGCCAGGGCTCCCTCCGGCGAACGGGACAAGTTCCTTCCGCTGCCCCTGCGCCGGTGCCGCCGGATGGACCAAAGTCCGGCCGCGCTTCCTGCAGCCGGCGGGGAGGAGCGGGGCCGGGGGCAGCCCCCCAAAACGGGGGGCTCCGAGCCCAGCCTGGGCACAGCCCTGCCAGCGCCTCCAGCCAGGATCTGTCCGCAATAACCCCACGGAATCACCCTCCAAGCGGGCATTCCCAAGGGGTGGGTGCCCCCTGTGCTGCTCCCCAATAACCACAGGACCCCCGTGTCCCCCGCCGTGTCCCCCGCTCTGTCCCTCACCGTGTGCCCACTCCCGTTCCCCGGTGAGCCCCTCCGGGAGCGCTGGGATCGGGCAGGCAGTGACACGTCCCGCTCGGTACACACCGGCTCCGTGCCCACGCCGTGCCCCCCCTGCCAAACCCAAACCCAAACCCGGGCTCTGCCCCGGGCTGCGGGGCAAATGAGGAGGGGGCTGCGGGGTAAATGAGGAGGGGGCTGCGGGGTAAATGAGGAAGGGGCTGCGTTTCCTTCCCAGCCTGATTTCCTCAGCAAAATCAGCGCTGGGATCCGGCCGTGCAGCGGCCGGGCCTTGCTGGGGAGGTGCCCCCCGAACTCAGCACCGCAGCCCGGGCCGCTGGGAGAGCCTCGGATGAACCAGCAGTGAAACCTCCGGGCTCCGCACGGCCACGACCCCCTGCCCACACCCCTCAAAGCCCCCAAAGCCCCTCCGGCACCCGCCAGGGCCTCACGGCCTCGAAAGGGCGGCTTTGGGCCCGGCTCCGGGCGGTTCTGGTCGGTTCTTGCCCCCCGATCCCCGCTTTGAGGGTCGCACGCCCTCAGCCCACCCTGAGAGGAGCCGTGGCCGGGTTCAGCCCACCGGGGCAGCTCGGTAGCCCCGGGCAGGGCGGTTTGGGCCCGGCCCTGCCGGCACAGGCAAAACGACTTCCCGGTTGGGAAAGCACCGCCGGGCTCTGCGTCACCGGCGGGCTCCGGGCAGGGGGGTCCGCTCCGAGCCCCCCAGCACTGGGGTCACCCACTCGTGGGGTACCCTCGGGGGTCTCGGAGGGAAGGCCAGAGTGTGGGGACAGGGCTGGACAGCGGGACAGTCCTGGGGTGCCCCGGTTGCGGGCCCGGGACCCCCGGGATGGGCGGCAGAGTGAAGTGACCGTCCCTTCCTTTGCGAGGGACGGTCCCGGTGCGACCCCCGGGCTCCGCGGGGCTCCGGCACTTCGGGGGTCCCGGCAGAGTTTGGGGGTCCCGGTAGGGTTGGTGGGACCCCGCAGGCCTTGGGACCCCCGTGGTCCCGGTGGGGTTGGGGAGATCCGGTGGATCCCGAGAGGGCTCCCGGTTGAACCAGCGAGCTGCAAGGGGGGTCGTCCCGCCGCCCCGCTCCCGTTCCGGTACCGATCCCGGTGCGCTCTCCGCCTTCACACGGCGGTTCCGGGGGCCCTTCCGCGGGGTCGGAAAGGTTCCCGTCCCGGCCGGTTCCCGTCCCGGTGGCGGCCCCATTACCTGTCCCGGCGCGGGAGCGGCTCCCGGGGCCGGTGTCCGGCTCGCAGCCCCACGCGTGGCTCGGAAGTCCCGGTCCCGTTGCCGGTGTCCGGTCCGGCTCGCAGCGGCCCCAAGCGTGGCCCGGGAGAGCAAGTCCCGATCCCTGAGCGAGCCCCGGTCCCGGTGCCGGTGCCCCGCTCGCAGCCCAAGCGTGGCTCGGGGGTCCCGGTGCGGGTTCCGGTGCCGGTGCCCCGCTCGCAGCCGCAAGCCTGGCCGGGAGGTGCCGGTGCCGGTGCCCCCGCTCGCAGCCCCAGGCGTGGCCCGGTGCGGACGCGGCGCAGCTCCCGCCGCCCGGCGCGGCTCGGCCCGGCCCGGCCCCGGCACAGCGCCCTCCCCGGGAACCGCCGGCACTGCGGCACCGGGAGGAACGGGGGACCCGGTGAGAATGGGGGTCGGAGTCCCGGTAGGAATAGGGGGACCCGGTAGGAACGGGGGGACCCGGTAGGAATGGGGAACCCGGATCCCGTAGAAATGGGAACACGGGGTCCTGGTAGGAATGGGTGTCCCGGGGTCCCGGTAGGAATGGCAGCTGGAATCCCGGTAGGAACGGGAACACGGAGTCCCGGTAGGAATGGGGGACCGAGGGTTCCAGTAGAAATAGGGGTCCCAGTAGGAATGGGAGTCCCAGTCTCGGTAGGAATAGAGGTCCTGGTAGGAATGGGGGCTGGGGTCCCGGTAGGAACGGGAGTCTCCAGGGTCCCAGGAGCAGCAATTTGGGGGTTCTTGAGGTCCTGTTAAGGCTGGGGGTCCCCAGCTGGGGTTCAGGGGTTTCCAGGAGCGCTGGGGGAATGCCAGGGGACCAGGTAGGGCTGGGGGTGTCCCCAGCAAGTCCCAGTTATGCTCCCATGTGCCCCCGAGCCTTATTCCTGCTTTTTCCATCATACCCCAGAGCCCCTGGGGCACCTGGAGGCGTGGGAACACCCTGCAGCTGGTGTTGAGCGGTGTCACCACTTCCAGCTCGGTGCCCTTCCGCTTGCACAACATCTGGGGAGCTGCTGCCACCACCGCAGTCGTGACACTGTCACCAACACAGTCCTGTCACTGCCACCACCATTGTCCTATCACTGTCACCAACACAGTCTTGCCACTGCCACCACCACAGTCCTATCACTGCCACCACTGCAGTCCTGGCATTGCCACCACTGTCCTGCCACTGCCACCACACCGGAGACGGCCCAGTGTGAGCCTCAGAGTGTCCCTTGCTGTGTCAGCCCCCAAATCCCAGCCATCCCCACTGCTCCCACTCCAGAAATCCTGAACAAGGCAGCACTGTCCCCACTCACTCGGGTCTCTGTCCCACGCCTGTCCCCAGTCTTTGGGTAGCCCTGGCTGATAATACCCCAAGTGTTTGTGACCTAATTTCATTTTTTTTGGTGTTTGTGCTGCCAGAGGACATTTTCCCCCTTGCAGCCCTCCTAAAACCCAGAGCAGTGCCCTCATCCCCTTGGGGTTCAGCCCCATGTCCCTTCTCAGAGAGGGACAACACAGTTTTTGGGCTGTCACACGAGCAGGTGACACCCCAAAGACCAAGGAGATGGGTGACATCCAGCTTTTAATTCCTGCTCAGCCAAACTGCACCCCATGGCCTGGGGGACCCCCAAAAACACAGCAGCTCAACCCCTTGGAGGGATCAGCATCCTCCAAAAGGCTCCCAGCTGGAATTTTCCCTGCAAGAGTCTAATTTGGAGCAGGATGCTCTCTGCCCATGACAGTGCTGAGAGGAGGAGGAGGAAGAGGAGGAGGAAGAGGAGGAGGAGGCAGAAATAGTCTGGCTGAAAGCCGAGCACTGGCAGAACAGCTTGGCACCATCAGAAATGAGATGCAGGCAGCGAACAGGGAGGAAAAGAGAGAGAAAAAAACAAACCCTAAAGCACCGAAAGAACGTTGATCTCAGGCAAAGCCCAGGGAGAGGAAGGCAAGGGCTGCTCTGAGCCTCTCAGGTGCATGGATGTGGCCCGTGCCCCCCAAAAAAGGTGTTTGGGGTCTCAGGGGTGCTGGGGCAGGGAGATTCCCTCCCTGGTCTGAGGGGTTGCATTGGGGTTTGCTTTGTTGTCAGCTGTGGGGTGAAGTGGGGTGTGAGGTGCCCCCACCCTGGCCCTGGCAGTGATTGATGCCAGTTTTGGGTGTCTCCCTCTATTTCTAGTTCCACGTCTGGCGTCGGCCACAAAGCTGGGATATTTTTGCCGTGTGGCTTTAGGCTCAAATAGCCTCAGTCTCAGATTGAAAAATAAAATTAAAATTAAAAATTAAAATAACAATAATAATAATAAAGTGAAATGAAATGAAATGAAATGAAATGAAATAAAATAAAATAAAATAAATTAAAATAAAATAAAATAAAATAAAATAAAATAAAATAAAATAAAATAAAATAAAATAAAATAAAGTATATTTTGGGGGTTTTTTTTTGAGCCAAATTTCCCCGTGTTTGACCTGCACAGTGCCCTCCTAAAATCTGCGGGTACCACAGCCCCCCATATCTTCACATGCAGGTAAAATAAATATTCCCCAGCTCCTTGCAGGCTGAAAATTATTCCCCCCAACACTCAGCTGAAGGTTTCAGGAGCGAACCAGGTTTAACATATCCTCGCCTTGGGGGTCCAGCACGCAGCATCCCCGCCCCTGCCGTCCTCCCCCTCCCTCCCTCCCTCCCTCCCTGGCGCGGGTGGGAGCCGCTGACTCATCTGCCATCATCACCATCATCATCATCGCCATCCTCCCCCCCCGAGGAAGGGCACTTCGAGGGGCTGCATTGCAGACCCAGCGGCTCCGGCAGACAAAAGCGACGCCGCTCCCTCCGCCCGCGGCTCCCCGGCACAAAGAGCCCGGCCCGGCCCCGGCTCCGAGCGCAGCGCTCCCGGCACCGCCCGCCCGACCAGGTAAGGGATGCGAGGATGCTCGGGAGAGGATGCTTGCTATTCCGGCAAGGATTCGGGTGCAGGGAGATGCTGGGATTTATTTTTGATGGGGGGAAATGAGCTACAGGCAGCGGGGATTTAAGTGGAGAAAGGTGGGTTTGGTTCCATGGGATGAGCAGAGCCCGTGGGAAATTATCTTTTTTACGGGTGACACGCCACACAAGAGGGGTTTTCCTTCCACGTTCATTCCCTTTTACTGGATCTTTAATTATTTACTTGTCACTAAACTCTCTTTCCCCGTCTCTCGTTACTGAACTCTAATTTTTCACTATTTGGAGCTTAAAAATCCATCACAACAATACTCATCACCATTAATAATTCTCTGCCGTTTTGCTGCAAAAAAACTCACTGATAGATCCCTAGGGATAAATTCCCAGGGAAGAGACTATTTTAAAGTCCTGTGGCTCAGTTTACCCGGAGGGGATGACACAGGAGCCTTTCATAGCCTCTGAGTGACATCCAGAACCTTTTAAATTTAGCAGCTGATCGCACCGATCCAAAACATGCCTGAATCATCCTTGAGAATTCTGATGTTAAGGCAGGGAATCAGCAGGAAAATGAGGATGTTTTGGGTTAGTCTGGGCTTTTTTCCCCACCTCCGGTGCCAATCCAGGAGGTGAATGACATAACCCTGCCAGGCAGTGACTCAGCTCCACGGAGAAAAGCTGAGCCACGTCTGGTCCTGCTCTTTCCCAATTTTCTGGTGGATCGGGGTGGGGCTGCAGGGGGAAATTCTGCAGCGGGGATGGATGGATGGCACGGCAGGGATGGGTGGGGTGCGGTGGGAATGCCGGGCGAGGCTCCTTCCAGCCCTTTCTAGAGGGTTCGGCCAGGGGAGGGAGGGATGGGGTGGGATCGGGGGGGAGGGAGATACACAGGGACCCCTCCTCACTGCCCGTTCCATGGGGATTCAGCACAGGGAAAGGTGTGGAGGGGTGGAAAAAGAGTTTATTTAGGTGCTGCTCTCCCACTTGTGCTCCCCAGAGCTGGCAGGAGGGATTTCAGGAGGAGCAGGTGGGAAGGGGTTAATGCCCACCCTGATTTCAGGAATAGCAGGTGGGAAGGGGTTAATGCCCACCCTGATTTCAGGAATAGCAGGTGGGAAGGGGTTAATGCCCACCCTGATTTCACGAATAGCGGGTGGGAAGGGGTTAATGCCCACCCCGATTTCAGGAATAGCAGGTGGGAAGGGGTTAATGCCCACCCTGATTTCAGGAGGAGCGGGTGGGAAGGGGTTAATGCCCACCCCGATTTCAGGAATAGCGGGTGGGAAGGGGTTAATGCCCACCCCGATTTCAGGAATAGCAGGTGGGAAGGGGTTAATGCCCACCCTGATTTCAGGAATAGCAGGTGGGAAGGGGTTAATGCCCACCTCGATTTCAGGAGGAGCGGGTGGGAAGGGGTTAATGCCCACCCTGATTTCAGGAATAGCAGGTGGGAAGGGGTTAATCCCCACCCTGCCCTCCCCTCCCGTGCTGTTTCTTTGGGGAAACTGAGGCACGGCTGACAAACCCCTTGGATCCCCCCCGAATTACGAATTACGGTGCAGAGAAGGGTGTGGATAAAACTCTGGCAGAGCTCGAGCCTGCAGTTAGACCCAGCCTAGAGTGAAACCTGCACAAACCCGTGCTCTCCTCCACCATCAACTCCTTTTTAGGGGATTATCCTGAAAAGAATATTCCCTTTTCAGGGGGTTATCCTAAAAAGGATATCTCCTTTTTTAGGGGACTATCCTAAAAAGGATATCCCCTTTTTTAGGGGGTTATCCTAAAAAGTTTTGGGGATTAACCTAAAAGGCATATCCCCTTTTTAGGGGTTTATCCTTATAAATTTTGGGATTATCCTAAAAATGATAGTGCCTTTTTAGGGGACTATACTAAAAAGGATAGCCTCTTTTTAGGAGATTATCCTAAAAAGCATATCCCCTTTTTGGAGATTATCCTAAAAAGAATAACCCCTTTTTAGGGGCTTATCCTAAAAAGGATATCCCCTTTTTAGGGGGTTATCCTAAAAGGATATCCCCTTTTCAGGGGTTTATCCTAATAAATTTTGGGATTATCCTAAAAATAATAGCCCTCTTTTTGAGGGACTATCCTAAAAAGGATATCCCTTTATTTGGGGGTTATCCTAGGGGACAGGATCAACATAACAACACCTGAAATTTGTACCCACTTTGGGCCAACTCCTGTGTTTTTTAGTCGACCTTCTCTCTTCCTTTTCTTCCCCCTCGTGCCCTCCACAGCCTGAAAATGCTGGACACCATCAGCAGCCAGTACGACTCGTTCATCTACTGGAGGATGCCGATCCCGCGGCTGGACACGGCCGAGCTGGAGGGGCTGGGGCTGGCAGACCTGGCCCTCTACAAGCCCAAGGGAGGCCTGGGCAAGCTTGCTGAGCACCGAGGCAGCCAGGAGCTCTCCCAAGAAGAGGACACTCTGCTGCAGTTCAACAGCTTTAATTTCTGGCGAGCTCCCATTGCCAGCATCACCTCCTTAGATTTTGATTTAATTTGAAGCCTTCTCTGTCACTGCTCACCCCCCCTGCTCTCTGTCTTTCTGCCAGGATTTGGTTTTGGTGTCATTTTGGAGGTTGTTGGGTTGGGTTTTTGTTTTGGTTTCTGGGTGGTTTTGTCATTCATCGTTCACTCAGCAGCTCACTGTGGCCTTGATGGTGATGGGCTCCCCAAAAATTTCCAACCCCTCTCTCTCCCTTTTCCTCCTGGAATCACAACAGCACTGGGGGCAAACATGAGGGGAAGGGGCAGAAACAGCCCCTCCATTGCCCCTCTCAATTCCCGGAGGGTTTGGGAGGTGCTGACAATTTCTCAGCTCATTTCTCGAGTGCTTTTTAAAGAAACTCGTTTGTGCAAACGAGGAGCAATGGGAATCGCCCTCATTTTGCAGAAAGCATCGACCCTCTGTGCTCCCCTGGCCCAATTTCTCAAAATTCCTCTTTGTCCCTTAACCTTTCCCTCGGGAATGCAAGGTGGAAGAGGCAGGGATGTGCCAAAGATATCAGCACAAACCTTCTTCTTGAGGAAAAGAATCACTCTGAGCCTTGTAGTGTGAGCTCAAGCAGAGAAAATTATGTACAGGAGGGTAAAGACTCGTGGAAATGCTCTGAATTTGCTTAGTGGGGTCAAGGCTTGGTGCTTATTGCCCCAAATTTGATTTTTTTTCATCCTTTTTTTATGCCCCACATGGCTTATTCCCAGTGCTGGGTACATTGAAGGGTGATGGGGCAGAGCTGAAAGGTGGATCTTGCTCCCAAATGAAAAGATTTCAGCTTTTCCACCCACTTAATCCCTTTAAAACCAACAACAAACAATGCTGTGTTCATTCAAGTGGAAGTCTTGAGTTTTCTCTGGGGAGATTTTCACCTGCTGAGGTTTATTTCTGAGCATCATCTCAAAATGGGAGGAAAAAAACCCAACCTGGAATAATTTTTGGATTTTAAACAGATGGGGTTTTTTTTTCCCTTTCCAATATTGTTTCCTGGGATTGATTTGTCTTCTTGAATGTGCGTTTTTTTGGGTTTGATTGGGATGAAGTGATGTGGAGCATCCCAAAATCATCCTGAGAGTTGGGGGGTGTATGTGGCTGGGGGCAGGCTGAGGTAGCACTTAAAAAGTGCCAGAAATAGGCAAAAAATTTGGAAAAATCTGCATTCTACTATGAAAATTAGATGCAGCTCTCCTGTAATCTGCAGAAATAATCAAGTGTGCTGATTTTGAACCATCTGTGTAAAACCAGAGATGAAAAATGTAAACTCTCCTCCGCAGAGCTGTTTTGACTTCTGTGTTCCCAGCTAGGAAAACCTGCAGGAGAAGTATTTATTATGAAACTTTAAATAAAATCAGTTCAAACCATACACATTCCTGTGGACATGCAGACTGACATCAAGTTTTTTGGCATTAAAATGTCTCAAATCTCTTTATGGTGAGCTGGGAACTCACCCCCTATGTCTTTGCAAATGCTGTAGAAGACTTAAGTGTGGAAAAACTAAGCCTAAAAGATTATTATAAGCACATTAAGGATATTATTTACACTTCAGCTTTTCCAAGCCTCACGGGAAAACACCCCAGAGAAGAAACAGCCCCTAGAGCTCCAATTTACCTCAAAAAAAGGACATTTTGGGCAAGTCAGGGGTAACACCTTGGGTTAGGCAGGTTTGGCAGCCTGAGGGAAGCTAAATCCTGGACTGGAAGGCGCTTAGAGGGGACAGATATACTCAAACTACTGAAATACGCATATATAAATACAAACATATTTACAAATCACAATTAACAAAGTTTCAAAGCACATCTCAACCACCCGGCCTCCGTGAGGCGCGGCCGCCATTTTATACTTGGCGCAAAAACGCCTCTGCCGGATCTAACTCTTGGAACTCCTCATGGTCCAACCCTACAGCTCGATATCCTTCCGCCAGGGGAAACCCCTCCCCTTCCAGGCCTCTCCTAACGGCTTCAGGGCGGGGAGGACGGCAGAGAAAAGAAGGAGAAATCCCCGCATTCCACACAGTTCCCGCTGTGCTCGAGTGCGGGGCCAGCCCGATTTTTCTGTGCCGCGTTGGGGGACTCTTTTGTTGCAAGTCCTGTATCCTTCCGCCGCCTCACGGGCTCGCCGCCGAGGCCGCCATTTTGTGAGGCCGCGGCGGGAGGGGCGGGGCCGCTGAGGGGAGACACCCGTGAGGGGAAGGGCTGCGATCTTGGCGGTCTTGAGGAGGGGGGATCCCCGTGAGGGGCTTTGGGGACCCCCATGAGGGGAAGGGCTGCGATCTTTGGGGTCTGAGGATGGAGGACCCCTGTGAGGCGTTGAAAGGACTCCCATGGAGGGAGGAGCCTCTGAGAGGGGCGATCTTGGGGGGTCTGAGGAGGGAGGACACCCATGAGGGCTTTAGGGACCCCCATGAGGGGTTCAGAGGGCTCCCAGTGAAGGAATGAGCTGGAGGAACCTCAGAGGTGATCTTGGGGGTCTTCAGGAGGGGGGACCCCCAGAGAACACCCAGAGAACAAATCCCATCACAAACATCCCATCTCGCCCTTCATTCTTACACCAGGGCAAATTCTCAATCTCTTCCCTTCAGCAAACCCCAAAACCGCCTCAGGTAATGTCTTAGGTGACCTCGAGTGTGAAAACCTTGGGATAAAACCCCTAAGATCGCTCTCCAGTAGAGGGCAGATGGGTATTTAGGAAAGTAAAAGTGCTGAAATGTGGCCAAACACGCCCAGCTGCTGCTTCCTGCCCCTGAATGTTTTCACCAGGCGAGATAAGGGAGGAGGATCCTACTCATGGTGTAAATAAAGGTGGTTCCAGGCTGAGTGGCTACTCCAGGTCTGGAGAAAATGGATTTGGCTGATTGCAAGAGAGGAATAATGAGAATTCCTGCCTGTGCCAAATCCAGAGCGGAACAGTTTGCTTTGCTCTTTACCGCCAGAGTTGAGTTTGCTTTGTGTAAACACTGAGTAAGGAAATTCCTGGATAGGCAGGTCTAAGAAATGTTGCTCCTTATTTATTTTATTTATTCTATTTATTCTATTTACTCCATTTATTCTTATTTATTCTATCCCATATTAGATGGAAATAAAGAGGTTTCCCATTGTTCCTTGAGCCTTATTTTGGCTGGGAAAACCCATTTGACTTGGTTCTAAGTGCAAATTACTCACAATTTTTCTAATAACTCATCAAGTTAATTTTTGTGCGTTTGGGGAAACCCAAAGTGCTGTTTCTCTGCAGTCTTGGGGCTGCTGAAAATTTTTGGGAAGCGTTTTTGGCCTCATCCTGCAAACACTTCTGTATGTGAGTAATTCTTTGGTCAAGTGGGACTGTTCACCTGCGTGAATGTTTGCTTAGTAATCAGAGAGTGCTTTTGAAACGGAATTAATTTTTGAGATCCTGACATTCCCACCCAGAAAGGGCACAGGGACAGCCCTGAGAGGTGAATTTTGCATTTCCCACGAGATGGCATCAGCAACCACTTCAATTGTAACAAAACCGTTTAATTTAACACTTCCACATAAAGACTTTTCTTGTCTCTCTCTTGTTTTTAAATGGGAAAAAGGATCTTTAGCTGGGCTAAAGGGGAATCTGGTGCTGAAAAGGTGCTGAAAACTCCAGGCTTGGGCTGTTTTCACCTGCCAGACCAAATATTCTATGAAACAAACCTGACAAACTTGCTAAATCAGGTAAAAGAAGAGAGAAAAAAACCAGATTGCAAGGGTTAAACGAGAAGAACTTTAGGTGAACTTCCCTCTGTGTGCTCATAATCTGTTGATCTCCGAGGAACAGGATCTCTTTTTTTCCCTTTTAAAGAGGAATTGTGGGTTCTGTGCACTGAGCTTGCGCCCTTTAGGTAATTTCCTGCCCCATTCTTACATTGAATAGGAGCTACTACGGTCAATTGCAGGAAGAAACATTGTTTTTGGGGCTGAGAAGGTTTGTTTATCTCATTTCAGTCAATATCCCCTTGCAGTGAGTGCTTTTGGGGTGATTTATTGATTTAATCCCATTTCAAACTAAATTAAAGAAACACTGATGGATACCAATAAAAATAACTTAGTTCTTATTAAATTTTAAATGTCTGATGTTGCCATATGCAGCCCTCGATGTGCTTTAACAGTTGTTTAATAAATACTATTTTAAAAATAAATAATATTTAAAAATTAAATAATATTTTAAAAATTAAATAATATTTAAAATAAATAATATTTTAAAATAAATATTAAACTTAAATATTTAATTTTTAAAATAAATAAAAATATTAAAAATAAATTAAAACCAGTTTTAATAAATAAAAACTGTTGCAGAAATAGATTGGAACATACAAACCTGGATAAATAGTTTAGAGTGAAACTGTCTCAAATGTTTCCTGTCCCCATGTTGAGGCTCTGATAACTCCTCACAGAAAGGTTCCTGTTGTTTTTTAATATCATCTTTTATGCTGTTTGACCTTTAATTAACTTTGAATTTAGGAATTTGATGAAGTGGAAGTTTATCTCACCCCTCACTTCTCAATTCCTTTCTCTTCCCCAAAGCTAAGCAATTTTTTTTCTCGAGTCTAGAGACAAGTCATTGAAATTCTTGGAGCCGCCGGTGCCGCAGCCCTGATTTGTTGACCTGCAGTGCTCGAGCATTTTCCTCTCTGGCACCCAGCGCAGGCCAGGTCCCGTTTCCTGCCCTGGGAGCAGGATGCAGCCAAGGGAAGGGGCAGGGAAGGAAGCTTTGCAGAGCCAGGGCTGCTCCAGAGCTTTTAATTTGTGTGCTGCTCCTTATTAATCTGCACAAAATAAAGTTATTCAGGCTGGAAAATGCCTCCGAAATCATCAATCGAACCTTGAAATGGACTTGATGATCTTGGAGGTTGTTTGGGCCTCCCAGCTACGCCAGATTTACCCTGAAACCTTTGTTTTGCTGAGCTGCAGTTGTGTTGTTTTCTTTCTCCTAAAACCTGCTGTATTCCCACATTGTTTTCCATAATCCCAGGAGTCTCAAGCCACGCACTGGAGCCTTTCCCCTTCAGTTTCTATTCAAGGAAGAGAGGAGAGGAAACCCTGACTCTTTTCTTTATTTCTTTGCTTTATTTCCCAAGGCAAGAGGGAGGAAGTGGTGGAAACAGAAGCTGTGGATTGTGCCACCAAAGTGCCACTGTGTCCCTGCCAGGAGGAGCAAGGTGGGCAGCAAGGTGAGGTTAATTCCAGAAGGAAACATTCCAGCTCCTGAGTGCCACTGTCCCCAAAGCAGCAAGGTGAGGAGCAGCCAGGTTCAGTTTTAGAAGGAAAAAATTCCAGCTCCTGTGAGTGCCACTGTCCCTGCCAGGAGGAGCAGCCAGGTTCAATTCCAAAAGGAAAAATTCCATCTCCCGTGAGCTCATGGGGTCTGAGGGCTGAGTGTCCATGGTGCTTTTTAAACCACGCTAGAATATTTTAGGTTTTTCCTGGAAACCCAAGGCCCTCAGGAGGAGAAATGCCAATTTGGCTGTTGTCTCTTTGGCAGAGACTGTTCCTTTGTCCTGTGGGGAACATCCCAGTCTGGGAGTAAATCATCCAACCCACAAAACCCCAACCTGTAACTCCATCATTTATCCGAAACTTCATACTGGCCCATTAATATCAGCCTCAGCCCACCTTGTCCTGCCACTAAACTGCTCTGTAATCTCATTATTTTATGAGCCAGATCCAAATGGTGTCCAGCAGAGCAGGGCACAGCTCCAGAGCTCTGCTTTGTTTCCTCAAGGGATGTCATTCCTGCCTTGCCCACTACCGCCCATTCTTGCCGCGTGTCCCAGGGATACTCGATTATTTGGATTAACTTCGGGGCAGGAAAAGAGGATTAGGAAGCAGAGCAGCTCTGGGAGACGGGTTACATCAGTTCTGTCTGTTTACAGACTTGCCCTGCTGAAAAACAATTTTCTAAAGCTGTTAATTATTCTGAATTATTTGCCAAATTACTACAAATCATTCCTGGCTCGGGACCCACCAGGGAGACAAAGAGGGAACTGTTTAGGTGGTGCTACCTTCAGTCACTCACATGAGCTTTCTCCTCCCTGCTTGGCCCAAACTCTGCCTTCTCAAAGCAAAAAACGCATGTTTACAGATTTAAAATATTTATTCTCTGGAAATTTGCAGCTCTTGCATGTGCTTAAAGCTGCTTGGGAGCTTAGAGCCAGGAATTATCCAGGAGAGCTTTCTCTTCCTCTCCTTCACCCTGTCTGGGCTGAAAATTCCATTAGTGAGGCATCAAAATTAAACTTTTTTTTTCCTCATGTGGTTCTTTTAAGATGAAAATGTTTGATTTTGGATTTTGTCAGCCCCATTGGGGTGAAACACTTGGATATTTCAGACTTGGAATTGCATTCTAAGAGGCAAAGAGTGGAACAAAGAATGGACCCAAGGAACACAAGGTGGATACTCCTGATCCTGGAGGTCTCTCTGTGCCAAACCTGGAGCTCAGGGATGATTTAGGATTCCCAGTAGGAGCTGGGAATAATCCAGGTCTCAGCAATAAAGCAGGAATTACTCCTCATCCCTCTTTCAGGAGGAAAAATATTTTTTCTCATTTCTCTCCCAACTTTTCATCACTGGGAACTCTTTTATTTTCTTTGCACCTCTTTCCAACCTTTGAAATTCATCCAGGTGGGATCTCACCTACCTTCCTACATTTGCCATGTAGGAAACTCACCATGATGACACTGCCACCTCCTATAAATCCTGGTATTTATAAAGCAAAATTTCTCTTTTTTCCTCTCTTTTTGGTTAAATCTGGGGCTGTTCCTGCTGTGCCCCTTCCTGCCATGCCAGAAAATTCTTTGAAACCTTGACCTGCAGAGATCTGAAACTTTTCCCCCAAAATTCCACCCAGCCAGGTGATCCAGGCTTATTCTGGGATGTCAATACCTGCATTGTTGGGAATGGGAAGAAATCCCACCCAGCTGGATTAGTGCTGAGCTGCCTGGGAATTCCAGCCTGAGCACAGACCTTGTGCAAGGACCTGCAAATCTCAGATCTGCAATGGCAACAAAAATATTCTCTTGGTGTGTTGCTTTGGGTGTGGAAGGGATTTTTTTCCCTTTTATCCATGATTTTCTTCTTCCAAAATTGGTAATTTTTGGATTGAGGCAACGTTGAATGTTTGTCACATTGAGCATCTCACACTCTCAGGGAAAATTATCCTTCACCTGTTTGTTTCAGGAAGAATTTGAGAGAGTTTTTCATCAAAACACCCAAAAGAAAAAGTTCCTTGGTTTTACAATATTTGGGCAAATATTCTACTTCCCACACTGATCAGTGTTGTAAACACATGGAAATCCAGATATGGCAGCCTGGGATTCTGCTTGTCTTTGGAGGTACAAATGTCACTTTTTTAAACTAAAATTTATACTTTAAAATAACTAAAACCTTTTTTAACATGCAGCTGATCTGTATTGTGCCTTCCCCACTGCCACCCTCATTTATTGCCATCCTTCTCCTCAAAACAGGTGATTTTGCCAAAAAATCCCTTCAGCTGGGGAAAATCTTCCCCTTTGGAAGAGGAAATGAAAAATAAAAACTCCAAGGAGCTCTTGAGAACTGGTTTGGGTTATTTTTGGAGGAAATAAAGCTGAGGTGATGTTGTCACCTTTGGGAGGGGAATCCCCTGATTTAATTTCTGGAAATATCCATGTACCAAAGCTGACCAAAACTGATCTCTGCCTGGAATTCCAACCCAGCTCTTCCACAGAAAAACACCAGGAGCTTTTTAAGCCCAAAGCTGCATTTTTTAAGCCCAAAAGCAGCATTTTTTTGGTTAGTAAATTCCCTCCCACGGGAGGCCAGGCCAGGCTGTGTCGTGTCAGGGATTTTCCTGCCCGCGCCATTCCTGAGAACACAGCCTGGCTGCCCTTCTCATCACACACTTTGGGGTTAATTCATTAACACACTTTGGGGTTAATTAGCACCCTTTGGGCTTAATTAACACACTTTGGGGTTAATTAGCCCACTTTGGGGTTAATTGGACACGTGTTTCCCTCCTGTCTGCAGTGATTTCAGTTATCCCAAATCCTGCTGGGACACCCAGGAAAGGGGAGCAGAGGCAGAGAATGCCACCCTTCCTTCCACCCCTATCCCCTTCCTGGGGAAAAATCTAATTATTTGATTAATCTGGACTTTATCACATTGTTTTCATCACTGAAGAAATCAGGGGACACATTCCCTGAGTGCTGGGACAACACAAATGCTTGCTCTCCCCCTTTTCCACCAAGGGAAAATGCTTTGGAAGGCAGAAATGTCAACATTTAAATTCGTTTTTTGTTCTGTATTTTTTATTAAAATCCTCTGCCAATGTTGCAGCGCCCTGACCCAGCCCTGCTCCTACACAGTAGGATGGGCTGGGCCATGTGTCCCCCTTCCTGATGTCCCCAAAGGGGGGGGTGACAACAACTCCCACCCCTCCGAACAGAAAATAAATTAGAAATAATAAAAACAAAGCAAAAGCAGGGGGATGGGAGACATGGAGACCTTGTGGGGACATGGGGATCCCTGTCACCCTGCTGGGGGCTGTCCTGGTGACATGGGGACAGAGAGCTGGGGCGGGGGGGACCCTGGGGGAGGTGACAGCTCGGGTGTCCTGGGAGGGTCCCAGGTGACACTCGGGGTCCCGGGAGGGTCTCAGGTGACACTCGGGGTCCCCCCAGTGCAGTTTTGGGGTGTTCTGGGAGGGTCCCAGGTGACACTCGGGGTCCCGGGAGAGTCCCAGGTGACACTCGGGGTCCCTGGAGGGTCTCAGGTGACACTCAGGATCCCCCAGCTGCAGTTTTGGGGTGTTCTGGGAGGGTCTCAGGTGACACTCGGGGTCCCAGGTGACACTCAGGATCCCCCAACTGCAGTTTTGGGGTGTCCTGGGAGGGTCTCAGGTGACACTCGGGGTCCCTGGAGGGTCCCAGGTGACACTCAGGATCCCCCCGGTGCAGTTTTGGGGTGTCCCGGGAGGCTTTCAGGGCCGCCCCGGTGCCGCGGGCAGCAGCAGCGGTTTGGGGAGCAGGGGGGGTTTCATGGACACCGAGCGCTCCAGGGCTCCGGGCCGGGGTCCCCAGGGTGTCCCCCCCGGTGTCCCCAGCGAGTGCATGCGGGTGAGGCCCCGCGGCGGCCCGGGGGGGCTCACGGGGGTCCCCCCCAGCGAGTAGCTCTGCGCCAGCGGCCGCCGCGGGGCCGGGGGGCTGTCGGGGGGCACGTCCAGGCGCACCGGGGCGCGGTCGTGGGGGCCCAAAGGGGGCGCGGGGCCGCGGGGCAGCACCCGGTTGGCGAAGGAGCCGCTGCCCGGGGGGGTCCCGGGCCACGCCGAGCCCCCGGGCAGCCGCTGCAGCGTCTCCTCGCGAACCGCCCTGCCCGGCGGGCCCGGCCCGGGGGGCTCCGCGGGGCCGCGCCGGGGCTCCCGCTCCCGGGGGGCGCGGGCCGGGGGCAGCGCGGGGGGCTCGGGCTCGGGGCCGGTGCCGGTGCCGCTCCCGTCCTGCGGCGGCAGCGCGGGGTACAGGCGGGGCACGGGCGGCTGGCTCGGGCTCCGGGGGGCGCAGGGAGGATCCGGGGGCGCTTTGGGGACGGCGGGGCGCTGGCAGCAGGTGGCCAGCAGCCCGGTGGCCAGGGCGCCCACGGCGAAGGCGCCCAGCACGCAGCCCACGAGCACCGGCACCGGAACTGTCGCTTCTGCACCGGGCCCGGGTTGCCGCACCCCTGCAGGACCTCCCGTCAGCCCGGTGTCCCCCACAGAGACCCCTCGGTCTCCTCTCCCATCCCTTCTCCTGTTCCTGGGGTCCCTCCTGCTCACTGGGTCCCCCCACCCCACAGTCCCTCTCCATCCCTTTTCCCCCCTTGGGATCATTATCCCACCCCAGGGGTCCCTCTCCTGTCCCTGGGGGTCTCGTATTTGTCTCTGGGACACCACAATCCCCCCCCTCCAAGTCCTTGGTGTCCCCCTCCCCAAACCCTGGGGTCTCCCCCCACCCCAGGGTGCTCAGACGATGTCACTGACCGTGGGCCAGGTCTCCATCCTCGTCACCAACCCTTGTAGGCCCTGTGAGAGCAGAGCAGGGTCAGGCCAGGCCCCTCCACGTCCCTTGGAGCCACCAATGTCCCCTCCACGTCCTTCCCATCCTCTGGCATCACCCACGTGCGCCACCCCAGTGTCACTGTGGTGCCACCTCAGAAATCCCCAAACATCCCCAGTGTCCCCGGTGTTCCCCCACTTCACCTTGGCAGGTCCCGCTGATCCCGAGCGATCCCTCCATGTCCTGCTGGAAGCCACTCCTGGGACACAGAGGGGACATCACCCGCTGTCCCCAGCGTGTCCCCACACGCCCCGGGGGGTCGGGGATGGGAGGGACAAAACTCACGGAAGGTCCTCGGAGAAGGGGACGCAGCCCCTGGAGGGCAGCCAGACACAATAGGGGTCTCGGGCAGCCAGGCAGCTCCTGCGGGGACACGGGGACACAGCTGCCATCCGTGTCCCTGTGCCCGTGTGTGCCCGTGTCCCCTCCCCTGCCCTCGTGCCCTTCCATGACCTTGCACATCCTTGTGTCCCTGTGCATTGCACACTCATTCCCTTGCACATCCCCGCTCCCTCCCGCTCCTTTCCCATCCCTCCCGGCCCCGCTCACCCTCGGCAGGAGCCGTGGTGGCCGCAGCGGCTCAGGGGCAGCCGCAGGAGGCACCCGGCGAAGGCCACGATCAGCTCCTGGCCCGGCAGGTGCAGCTCCAGCCCCAGCACCCGGCTGGGCACCCCGGACCCCCGCGGGCTGTGGCACCTGCACCCGAGAGCGCTTGGGGTCAGCACAGCCCCCCTGAGACCCCAAAACCCCGATGGGCTGTGGCAGCCGAGAGCACCCAGGGTCAGCACAGCCCCCCTGAGACCCCAAATCCCCTTGGGCTGTGGAACCTGCACCCGAGAGCACCTGGGTTCAGCACAGCCCCCTGAGACCCCCAAATCTCACAACCCCACACTTCCTGAGAGCCCCCCAGCCCCCACAGTGCCCAGAACCCACCCCCAGGTCCCCCAACCCCTCAGTGCCCACCAGCCCCCTCCAGCATCCCCCGAGACCCCCAAACACCCTTGGGCTGTGGCAGCCGAGAGCACTTGGGGTCAGCACAGCCCCCTGAGACCCCCAAATCCCCTTGGGCTGTGGCACCTGCACCCAGGGTCAGCACAGCCCCCCTGAGACCCCCAAATCCTCACAGCCCCATAGTGCCCAAGAGCCTCCCAGCACCAGCAGCTCCCACAGTGCACAGAACCCACCCCCCAGGACCCCCAGGCACCCCTCAGTGCCCACCAGCCCCCTCCAGCATCCCCTGAGACCCCCAAATCCCTGTGGGCTGTGGCACCCGCACCCGAGAGCACCCGGGGTCAGCACAGCCCCCCTGACACCCCCAAACCTCCAAATCCTCACAGCCCCACAGTGCCCAAAAGCCCTCCAGCTCCAAGAGCACCCAGAACCCACCCCCCAAGCCCTCCAACCACCCCCAGGTACCACTCAGTGCCCACCAGCCCCTTCCAGCACCCCCCAAGCCCCCCAGAACCCCCACCCTGGGTCTGCCCCTCACCGCCCGGGGTCGTAGAGGCTGATCTCCTCCAGCAGCAGCGTCCTGTCCCTGCTGTCCCTGCTGTCCCCCAGCTCTCGGGGGTCCCTCGGTGCCGGGGTCCCCCCGGGGGGCTGCGTGGCCTCGGGGCTCGGTGCAGCTGCCAGGACCTTGAGCAGCCGCCCGTCCTCGGCGCCCAGGAACAGCACGGTGTGGTTCCCGCGGGGCCCCGCGCCCGTGTCCGCGGCCAGCTGGGTCAGCCTGCGGCAGGACAGGCTTTGGAAAGCCGGGCTTGGGGCTCAGGGGCTTCCTGCAGCCTCCTGTGGCCCCACACACCCTTCTCAATGCACAAGGAGCATCCCCACCCTGCAGCGCCCGAACCTCCTCTCATGAAATATTCCCTGTCCCCACGGCCACTCCTACAAATCCATCCCTTTTTATTGCCTTTTAACGAATTCACCCTTTCCCACAGCAGAGAGGAAAGAGTTCAGATCTCTCAGTGGGATGTTTTTCTTTCAATTTTTTTTCTGGTTGTAAATGTTTAGGGGGGAAAAAAAAATCACATAATGTATCACTCTTGAAAGAAAGGATAGAAATGTGTTCCCTCATGACAGCTTGGCTAAGTGGACTGTCTAAATATAAATACATAAATATCTATACATTTATATAAAATGCATTATTATATTATATTATATTATATTATATTATATTATATTATATTATATTATATTATATTATATTATATTATATTATATTTTATAAATATATTATTCATATAAACATTAATATAAAAATAAATTCATATATAATCTATTATATATTATAATAATATAATAATATAACATATGTATATAATATATTTATATTATATATAACATGATATAATATAATGCATTTATATAATATATAATATATAATATATAATATATCATATATCATATATCATATAATATATTTATATAATAATATATAATATTTATAGAAATATTTATTAATATTTATATGTGAAGTATATCATAGTATGTTTATATATCTTAATATTTATATAAATATATAAATATATATATAAAGATACCAGGTAAAAAAGCAATACTGGGGCAGCTTACAGTGCACCATGGTGATTTAGAAAACCAACTTCTGATAGCAGCTCACTTCTTAAGTCCATCCCACCCCTGAGGCCACCTTGTCCCCAAAGCCACCCTGTCCCCGAGGTCACCCTGTCCCCAAGACCACCCTGTCCCTGAGGCCACCCTGTCCCTGATGTCACCCTGTCCCTGAGGCCACCCTGTCCCCACACCTGGTGCCGGTGTGGGTGAAGAGGGGCCTCCCTCCCGCGGGTCCCACAGCTCCGTGCAGCAGCGGGTGCTCCTTGGCGAACACCAACGTCTCATCGGGGAAGTCGCCAGAGGTGACAACGCCAGCAGCAGGTCCCATCCCGGCACAGCAGCCCGGCCTGCGGCACAGCTGGTGTGGGGATGCCATTTCTGCGGCACCCAGGGGTGTCCCGGTGTGGGTGGGGGTACCCGGGTGTACCTGGGCTGGGGGACCCTGTCCTCTGGCACCGGGCCCCAGGCGGTGCCGCGGGGCTCGGCGAAGGGGCCCTCGAAGGAGCGCTCCACGTCCGCCAGGTAGAAGGCGCAGACGGCCGAGCCGGGGATGCTGCGGGGACAGCAGGGGGGGACAGGATGGCCTTGGGTTGAGCAGGGCCCCGCCGTGTCCCTGGGGTGTCCCCAGGCTCTGTTTCTCTGTGTGTGTCCCCTCTGTGTTCCCATTTGAGTCCATCCCCACGTCCCCCTGGACAATCCCTTTCTGTGTCCTCATGTCCCCATTTGAGTCCATTCCCATGTCCCCCTGGACAACCCCCTCCCTGTGTCCCCATGTCCACATGTGAGTCCCTACTCATCACCCTGTCTTCACATCCCCATGTCCCCGAGGTCCTCATGTCCCCAGGTCCCCTGGTCCTCATGTCCCCATGTCCCCATGTCCTGATGTCCCCAGGTCCCCAGGTCTTCATGTCCCCAGGTCCCCTGGTCCTCATGTCCTCATGTCCCCATGTCCCCATGTCCCTGTGTCCCCATGTCCCCACATCCCCATGTCCCCATGACCCCATGTCCCACATCCCCATGTCCCCATATGCCTGGGTCCCCATATCCACACATCCCCATGTCCCCACATTGCCATGTCCTGATGTCCTGATGTCCTGATGTCCCCATGACCCCACATCCCCATGTCCTGATGTCCCCATGTCCCCACATTGCCATGTCCTGATGTCCCCATGACCCCACATCCCCATGTCCCAACATCCCCACCTCCCCATGTCCCCGTGTCCCTGCCTGTTGGGTTGGGTGCCAAAGAGTGCCAGGACAGCGGGGCGCCCGTGCAGGGTCTGTGGCGGTGTCACAGCCTCCAGGACATCGAAGTAGAAGACGGTGTCCCCAGGGACGGAGCACTGCAGCCGCACCTTCAGGAAGGACGTCCAGCGCCGCTCCAGCACCCGCGGGGACCCGCCGCGGTCATTGCGGCACACCCGGGCCACCCGCGCCACCAGCACCTGCATGGGCATGGGTCAGCACCTGGACACCCTCAGGGTCACCTGGGCACCCTCAGGATCACCACCTGGACACCTGGGTCATCAGCACCTGCACAGGAACCTGGTCAGCACCTGGACACTCTCAGGGTCACCTGGGCACCCTCAGGATCACCACCTGGACACCTGGGTCATCAGCACCTGCATGGGGATGGGTCAGCACCTGGACACCTCAGGGTCACCTGGATACCCTCAGAATCACCACCTGCGCCACCAGCACCTGCATGGGGATGGGTCAGCACCTGGGCACCCTCAGGGTCACCTGGATACCCTCAGGATCACCACCTGGGCCACCTGGGCCACCAGCACCTGCACAGGAACCTGGTCAGCACCTGGACACTCTCAGGGTCACCTGGGCACCCTCAGGGTCACCACCTGGGCCGCCAGCACCTGCATGGGGACTGGGTCAGCACCTGGACACTCTCAGGGTCACCTGGGCACCCTCAGGGTCACCACCTGGGCCACCTGTGCCACCAACATCTGAATGGGGACTGGGTTAGCACCTGGACACCCTCAGGGTCACCTGGGCACCCTCAGGGTCACCACCTGGAGGTGTCCTCCACCCAGGCCCTCAGGGCCACCAGCACCTGTACAGGAACTTGGTCAGAACCTGGACACCCTCAGGGTCACCACCTGGACATGTGGGGTCAGAACCTGGACACCCTCAGGGTCACCACCCCGGCCACCCAGGCCACCAGCACCTGCACGGGAATGGGTCAGCACCTGGACACCCTCAGGGTCAGCACCTGGACACCCTCAGGTCACCACGCAGGCCATCTGGGCACCCCTGGGCATCATCACGGTCCCCCAGACGCCTCCGGGGGCACCCACAGGCCTGACACGCTGGTGAGAGGCTCAGGAGTCTCCCCTGGCTCAGCCCCAGGGTGGGGGTCCCTGGGTCCCTCCCTGTGCCCCCCATGCCCTGTGCCCCACCTTGCCCAGGGCGCTCAGCTCCACTGCCACCTCCCTGAAGAAGAAGTAGACGTAGGGGCCGTAGGGCAGCACCTGCACAAAGTGGGGTTCTGGGGGGCAGGGGAGGTCGGAGGGACCATCAGCTCCTGCCACCTCCTGTCCTTGTCCCACAGCCTTGTGCTCAGCCCCTCCCCTGTACCCCCAGATTGCAGCCCTGCACCCCCCGACCCCATCCCCGCAGACCCCTGCACCATTGTGACACATCCCTCCACACCTGTATCCCCTTCCCCACACCCTCCTACACCCCTGTACCCCCATCCCAACATCACAGACCCCCAGAGACCCCCATCCCGTTCCCACAGACCCCCATAGACCCCCACCGACCCCCATCCCACCCCATAGACCCCCACAGACCCCCTGCACCCCATCCCATCCCCACATCCCCCTGCCCCATTCTGCCACATCCCTCCACACCTGTAACACCTGTAACCCCTTCCCCACACCCTCCTTCACCCCTGTACTCCCATCCCACCCACACAGACTCCCCAGAGACCCCCATCCCACCCCATAGACCCCCACAAACCCCCTCAGACCCCCCCAGACCCCCCATTTTGGGGTACCCTGCAGCCAGCGGGAGCTGTACTTGAGGGTGCGCAGAGGAGCCTGCCCGGGGCTCAGGCTGCGGTAGATCACGGCGTCACTGGCCTGGAAATCGGCCACGGTGGCCGAGTACAGGCTGCCATCTGCGGGGGGAGACACACCGGGTCACCCCCGGGCCCCCCCGGACCCCCCCGTGCCCCCGTGCCCCCCAGCACCCACCGACAAAGAGAGCCACGATGCTTTGCTTGGCATCGAAGGGACACCGTGCCTGGCCGCTGACCTCGTCACCCTGCTGGGCCAGGCTGCTCACCTGGGGGGGACACACCCAGAGACCGTGAGACCCCTCCCCAAATACTCAGCAACCCCTTTGTGCCATCCCAAACCCCATCGGGGTCCCCCCAGTGCAGTTGGGGTGTCCATGTCTGAGAACCTCCATGCCCTGGGAATTGCTTTGCTGGGGTTGAGACCCCCCAGGCACCCCCAGGAGGCTGCTCAGCTGTGGGGGGACACGTCCAGAGGCCGTGAGACCCCTCCCCAAATACTCAGCAACCCCTTTGTGCCGTCCCCAACCCCATCGGGGTCCCCACGATGCAGTTGGGATGTCCCAGGAGGGTCTCAGGTGACACTCCGGGTCCTGGGAGGGTCTCAGGTGACACTTGAGGTTCCCCCAGTGCATTTTTGGGCATTTTTGGGGTGTCCTGGGAGGATCTCAGGTGACACTGAGGGTCCCAGGAGGGTCTCAGGTGACACTTGGGGTCGCCCAGGTGCAGTTTTGGGGTGTCCATGGCTGAGAACCTCTGTGCTCTGGGAATTGCCCTGCTGGGGCTGAGACCCCCAGGACCCCCCCTCATTTCGGGGGTCCCCCCACCTGGTACGTGCGGCACAGGGGGCTGAAGGCGTTGGTGCCACAAGCCAGGAGGGTCTCGGCGTCGCGGGGCACCAGCACTCGGATGTAGTTGTGACACTCGTCCTGTGGGGAGGGGACACAGGTGGCCCTGGTGCCACCACATCAAACCCCGCACCCCAAATTCCCAAATTCCTGCACCCCAAATCCTGGTGACGCCCCCTTACCTGCCGCCGGCCCCGCATGGCGCAGTTCTGCCTGTCCTGCGTCTCCCAGGTGAGGTGCTGCCAGGTGAGATGTGCCAAGGGAGAGTGGGCACGGGGACGCTCGTGTGTCCCCCTGTGTGTCCCCTGTGCCCCCAAGGGTCACTGTCCCCATCCCCCCTTACCCGCTCCGGGTACAGCGTCCCTTTGTCCTGCCGCAGGTTGAAGGCATAGATGTGGTCCCTGGAGGGGAGACTGAGTGTGCAAGGGCACACAAGGGTGTGCAAGGGGACATGGAGTGTGCAAGGGACATGGGGGTGTGCAAAGGGACATGGGGACAACATGCACAAGGGGTGTGCAAAGGGACATAGGGAGTATGCAAGAGGACACGGGGGTGTGCAAGGGACACAGGGGTGTGCAAGGGGACATGGGGGGCCTGTAAGGGGACACAGGGGTGTGCAAGGCACAAGGGGACAACACAGACAGGGCGTGTGCAAGGAGACATGAGGTGTGCAAGGGGTGTGCAAGGGGACACGAGGGTGTGCAAGGGGACATGGGGGACATGTAAGGGGACACGAAGGTGTGCAAGGGGACACGGGGACAACACGCACAGGGTGACAGCGCGGGGCTCACGCACTGACAAGGGCGCAGGAGCGTGTAAATCCTTGCACAAGCCCAGCTAAGGCTGCCCCACACCGGAGCCGTGTTCCGGCACACCGGGCGCTCACCGGGCGGCCACGAAGAGCGTCCCGTTGAGCCGCAGCATCCGCTGGAAGTCCAGGCCGAGCCGCGCCGTGCCGTTGTCCCCCCGGAGCCCCCCGAAACGCGGGTACGCGGCCGTGGCTGCGGGGCGGGGGGGACACGGTCAGAGCCCGGGAACGGCCGGGATCAGGGTGTGAGAATGGGAAACGGGAATGGACCGGGGTCTGAGAACGGGAACCGGGACTGGCATGGGCTGCAGCGAGGCCAGGGCTGGGGGCAAGGCAATGGGGCAGGACTGGGATCAGAATTAGGGTTGGGGGCTAAGACTGAGGTCGGGATTGGGGCCAGGATTGGGGCTGGGATTGGGGTTGAACTGGGATGGAAGCTGGGAATGGGGCTCGGATCGGGACCAGTATCAGAACTGGGACTGGGACTGGGGCTGGGACAGGGATTGCAGCCAGGATCGGGATCAGAATCGGGGCTGGCATTGGGATGGGACAGGGATTGCAGCCAGCCCCACCCCGGGGCCGCCCCCCAGCCCCGCTCACCTGCCAGCCCCACGGTGCTCCGAGCCACCAGGTCCCTCGGGAAGGACTGGGCGAGGGTCCCGGTGAGGAGGAGGAGGAGGACGAAGAGCAGCGGGACCCCCGGCATCGCGGGTGGGGCTGAGAGCGACCCCCCCGCCCCGCCCCGGGCTGCGAGCGGGGGGAAACTGAGGCACGGGGATGAGAGGTGGAGTGGGGACAGTGTGGGGACAGCGTTCCCAGTGTCCCCATTCTTCTCAGTGGTTCCCATTTCCCCAATGTTCCTGTCCCAAAGTCCCCAGTGCTCCCAGTGCTCCCAGTGCTGCTGCCACCAGTGCCGGGACATTTCCCCCAGCACCCCCAAACACCCCCCTACACCCCGACCCCGCACCCCAAGTACCCACACGACACCCTCACAACACTCAGCGTCCCACCCAAAGCCCTAAAACACCCCTAAAACACCCCAAAACCGCCCGTCCCCATGGTCTGTACAGCGCCCTACACACCCCCTGCCCCAGCACCCCACAACACCTAGCCTGCACCCCAAAACTACCCCAAAACCACCCCAAACCTACTCCAAAACTACCCCAAAACCACCCCAAACCTACCCCCTGCTCCAACACTCCACGATACCCAGCCTACACCCCAAAACTACCCCAAACTCACCCCAATACCACTCCAAATCACCCCAAACGCACCCCCTGCCCCAGCACCCCACAACTCCCAGCCTGCACCCCAAAACCCACCCCAAAACCACCCCAAAGCCACCCCCTGCCCCAACACTTCACAATACCCACCCTGCACCCCAAACCCACCCCAAAACCACCCCAGAATCACCCTAAACTACCCCAAAACCACCCCAAAACTACTCCAAACCATCCCAAATCACCCCAAACCCACCCCCAGCCCCAACACCCCCCCAACCCCCGCCCCTCCCGGACCCCTCGGCGCTCGGTACCGGCTCCGCTCCCCGCTCGGTGCCGAGCGGCTCCGCCCCGGAACGGGCCGGGACCGGGCACCGGCCGGAGCGGGGGCCGGTGGGGGGCGGGACCGGGGGACCCCCGTGGGGACGGAGAGCCCCCGGGGCTGCCCCCGCGGCCGCCCTATAGATAGGCGTTAATCCCCGTTAATGAGATGATCCTCATTAACTGCCGAGCCCGGGGGTGGGGGTTGGGGGGGGGGTTTTTGCACGCGCGTGTGCGCGGCTGTGACACCCACCCCACCCCCCCATGGTCGGTGCGCGCTCCCGCGTGTGTAACCGGCGGGCGCGCGCACGGTGCGGCGGCCACCCCGTGTGTGTCCCCTCTGTGTGTCCCCCTCTGTGTCACCTGCACCGTGGTGTGGCCACTGAGAGTTACTGGGACGTACTGGGACGTACTGGGAGCACTGAGATGCCCCCCCCACCCCCTCGGTGTCACCGCTCAGGCTGCGCTGTCCCCGAGTGTCACCTCGGGGGGTGGGGACAGGGCAGGGGTGGGAGACGCTGGGGACACCCCTGAGGGTCGGGGGGTGCTGGGGGGGTCCCAGGGGGCGGGCACGGGGTGACATCTGCTGGCATGGCCAGGGATGGCACCGCTCGGGGATACGGGGGGGCGGGGTCCCCTCGGAGCGATGGTGGCAGCCCTGGGGACACGGCGGTGTCGCCGGAGTCTTGGTCGTGTCCCTGAGGGTGGCAGGTGACAGTGTCGCCAGTGGGCGAAGGCGGAGGACGTGGACACACACAGGACACACGGGGGACACAGCGGACATGAACAAGACACACACAGGACATAAGGGACACACAGAGGACACACGGGGGTACACATGGGACACACAGAGGACACAGGACACACCGGGACACACAAAGGACATAGGAGACACACACAGGACACGGGGACACAGGACAGAGGGACACCCACAGGACATGGGGAACACATGCAGGACACGGGGACATCCACAGGACACACGCGGGAGCGCGCACCAACCATGGATAGAGGGGACGCACACAGGACACGGGACATATGGGACACACGGGGACACACACAGGACAGAGGGACACCCATAGGGCACACGGGGGACACAGACAAGACACGAGGGACACACACAGGACAGAGGGACACACACAGGACAGAGGGACACAGAACCGTCCCCAGTCTCCGCTGCCCTCCCGAGGGCGGAGCCATTCCCGGCGGTTCCTGCAGGGGGCGCCATCCCGGGCTGGGTTGAGACCCCGCCCTCATAATGCGTCAAGCCCCGCCCACTCACCAAGAGGCCCCGCCCCCTGTCATGGCGGGCGCGCGCGTGCTCGTGCACGTGCGGCGCGCGGGGGCGGGGGTGGCGGCGGCGTTCGGGCAGGTCCGGGGGGGACCGGGGGGAACCGGGGGGGAACCGGGGGCAATGGGGGGGGTCTGGGGGCAATGGGGGTAATGGGGGGGCAGTGCAGGGCAGGGGAGCGGGGACAGCGACAGCGCGAGGACGGTGACAGCGCGGGGACAGTGACAATGACAGCGGTGACAGCGCGGGGACGGTGACAGCGGTGTCCCCGCAGAGTGTCACCGGCGTGTTCTGCCCCGCGCACACCGACGTGGCCCTGGTGAGCTGCGGGCTGGAGCGCGGCCGCTTCCTCATCTCCGATGTGCCCTTCCCCGGCTCCACCGTCACCGTCCTCAAGGTGCCACCAGCCCCGGTGTCCCCCCCTCGGTGTCGGAGCCATGGCACCCCTGACATCGCCTGTCCCCGCAGAGACCCCCGTTCTGCCCCGCCAAGCTGGGAGGGGACACGCCGGGTGACCGGGGGGGACACGCGGGGGTGACAGCCGCGGTGGCCGTGCTGCTGGAGGCCACCTGCGGCCACGTCCTGCTGACCCGCCGGGCCACCACCCTGCGACACTTCCCCAACGTTTGGGTGCCACCAGGTGAGCGCAAGGACGGGCGACAGCAGCTTTGGGGGGGGGGGGGGGACAGACATTTTGGGGTCCCCTGACCGCTGTCCCCCCACTCAGGTGGGCACTTGGAGCCAGGAGAAGAGGTGAGGTGACACCGCGGGGAGGGCAGGGGGTGCCCAGGTGAGCTGGGGACACCTGTGACACCCCGACCCCCCCAGCTGGTGGCCGCGGGGCTGCGGGAGCTGGCGGAGGAGACGGGGCTGCGCCTGGAGCCCGGAACCTTCTCGTGGCACCTGCTCGGCCTCTGGGAGGTAACGACCCCTCCCCAAAGCGGGGCTGGGCAGGGGGTGACACCCGCAGGTGGCCGCTGTGTCCCACGGGTCACCCCTGCTCCCCGCAGTCGCTGTTCCCCCCCTCGCTGAGCTGGGGGCCACCGCGGTGCCACCACATTGTCACCTACCTGGCGCTGCGCTCGGCCGAGCCCCGCCAGCGGCTGCAGGTGGGGACAACTGGGGGGGCACCTCTGAGAGGGTCCCTTCATGGGTGGGGGGCCCCTCCGGGGTGGGGGGCACCTCCATGGGTGTCCTCTGTGGGTGGGGGCACCTCCAAGGGGGTCCCTCCGTGGGTGGGGGGTCCCTCTTGGTCTTGCAGTCCCTCTCTGGGGGGGGGTCCCTCTGAGCATGGGGGTCTCTCTGAGGGTGGGGGTCCCTCCATGGGTTGGGGGCACCTCTAAGAGGGTCCCTCAATGGGTGGGGGGTCCCTCTTGGTCTTTCAGTCCCTCTCTGGGTTGGGGTCTCTCTGAGGGTGGGGGTCCCTCATGGCCGGGCTGTTCCTCTCCTGGAAGCCCCTCCTGAGGCTGGGGTCCCTCCAAGGGTGGGGGTCCCTATGGAGGTTGGGGTTCCCCCCCACCGTGGGGGTCTCTCCCTCCACGAGGGGTCCCTGCCCAGGCCCGGCTGTGCCCGAGCCCGGCTGAGGTCAGCGCCGTGGCTTGGCTGGAGCCTCCGGTCCTGGAGGCCATCGCTGCCACGGAGGATGGAGCCGAGGGACCGGGACCGGGACAGGGACAGGGACCGGGATTGGAATCATTCCCCGGCGAGCTGCCGGCCACCATAGGGTGAGACCCCTCTGCCACCCTGGGGACAGCGACGCGAGGCTGGAGAGCCCCTGGGGCTGCCCAGCCCCGTTCCTGACCCCGTTGTCCGGTGCAGGATCACGGAGCTGAGCCCCGACGGCCTCCGCAGCTCCCGGATCGCCACCAGGACCCTCCTGCGCCGGGCCCCGGAGCGCGGCCCCGACCTGGAGCGCGTCAGCACCGGCACCAAATTCGCGCTGGGCCGGTGGCGGGCGGGGCCCGGCCGGGGGCAGGAGCGCGAATAAAATCCCGGCGGGATCCAAACCCGTCCTGGAGTGGGGTGTGCGTGGGGTCGGGGGGGTTCCAGGGGAATGGAGAGGGTGCACCCCGTTCCCCGGGCTGTGGGGATGGGGACACGGGATGGGACACAGGGTGGGAACACAGGATGAGACATGGGATGGGGAGATGGGACACAAAATGGGACCCAGAATGGGACATGGGATGGGACACGGAAAAGGACACAGAATGGGGACACGGGACACAGAATGGGACACGGAAAGGGACACGGGATGGGGACATGGGACACGGAAAGGGACAGGGGATGGGGATATGGAAAGGGACACAATGGGACACGGGATGGGGACACAGGACACAGGAAGGGACATGGGGTGGGACACAGGATGGGGATATGGGACACGGGATGGGATATGGGATGGGACACGTGTTTGGACACAGGATGGGGACACAGGACACAGAATGTGACACGGCCACATGCGTGTCACAATTTCCCGGTTTAATGCCACAGCCCCGCTCCCGCCTCGGCCCGCAGGATCCGCAGCAGCGCGGCGTGCACGCCCTCGTCCATGAATCCCTACGGAGGAAGGAATGTGGATTTTACCAGAATCCCACCCAAAACTATGTCCCCACCCCCCAGAGACCCCGGGCAGGGCCGGGGGGTCCCACCTGGGCAGCCTGCAGGAGGTGGCTCCGGTACACGGCCACGGTGTCCCGGTGCTGCTTCTGCTGCACCTGGAGGGCACAGGGTGGCACTGGGTGACTCAGAGTGACAGGAGGTGACAAAGGGTGACACGGTGTGACACCGGGCGCTGTCCTCACCTCCAGCTGCAGCTGGAGCCGGGCGCTCCTGCCCCGCAGCCCCAACACCTCGGCCGAGAGTTTCTCCGTCTCCACCAGCAGCTGCTTCAGCTGGGGGGGCAAAGGCAGGGGCAGAATTGGGGGGCTGGGGGGGGGGTTGGTTGCTCTCAGAGCCCCTTTGGTCCCTGCCAACCCCCAAGGTCCTGCTCAGTTCCCCCCGAGGTCCCCCCAAATGGGGCTGGGAGGGGGAAGAGGATGGGATGGGGATGGGATCAATGGTAACAATGGGATCAATGGGATGGGATTGATGGGATCAATGGGATGGGATGGGATCAATGGGATGGGATCAATGGGATGGGATGGGATCAATGGGAAAGGGGACAGGGATGAAAATGTTGATGGGAACAGTAGTGAGAAAGGGGTGATGATGATGATGATGATGATGATGGTGGAAAGAGGACTGGGAAGGGGATGGTGATGGGAGGGACATGGGGATGCATATGGGAGGAAGAGGAAGATGGGAAGGGGTCAGCTATGGGGACAAGGATGGCAGGAGGATGATGACGGGAACGGAACTGGTGCTGGGAAGGTCCCGTCCCCGTCCCCGTTCCCGTCCCCGTCCCCAGCCCGTCGCTCACCTTCCCGTCCTTGTCGCGGCAGGCGCGCTCCAGCCGCCCCGCGCGCTCCCGCAGCGCCGCCACGCTGCGCTCCAGCCCCTCCGCCGTGACCCGCAGCTCCCGCAGCTCCCGTTCCCGCCCGGCCGCCCTCTCCTCGGCCGCCGCCGCAGCCTCCCGCCACCGCTCCGCCTCCGAGCCCGGCGGGACCCCGGCGGTGCCGCGCTCCGTGCCCTGCCCCTCTCCTGGTTCTCCCGGTTCTGTCCCGTCGCTCCCGGGGGTCTCTCCGGCCTCTCCCTCCTCCATCTCCGTGATGAGCTGCAGGGCCTCGTGCTGGGAGCGCACCAGCGCGTCCAGCCGCCGGTGCAGATCCCGGAGGATCCCGGCGCCGCTGTCGCCGCCCGCCTCCCGCACCCGCGCTCCGAGCCCGTCCCGCAGCGCCCGCAGCTCCCGGCGGAGCCGCCACGCCTCGTCCCGCTTACCGGGATCCTCCCGCAGCTCCCGCAGCTCCCGCTGCAGCCGCTCCCGCTCCCGGCCCAGCCGCGCCAGCTCCACCAGGAGCTTCCCGTTCCCCTCCCGCAGCTCCAGCAGCTCCTTCTCCATCCTCCCGCCCTCCCTCAGTGTCTCCTCCCGGTGCTTCCCTCCCGGAGCTGGCTCTGTGCCGTTCACCGAGCACCGGCGGAGCTTTTCCAGGAGGGTTCGGGATCCCTGGAGCATCCTGGCGTGGATCTGGTCCTGCTGCTCCAGCGCCTGCTCCAGCCCCGCCGCCAGCTGCTCCCAGGCCCGGAGGGAGCGCTCGGATTCCCGGCGCAGCTCCCGGCTCCGGGACAAGGCTCCGGCCTTCGCTTCCCGCATTTTGGAGCATTCCTCCCCCAGCCAGGCCAGGAACGGGATCAGCGCCGGAGCCTCGGAGCTGCCTTGTCCTCCTCCTCCTTCCCACTCTTCATCCCTCGTCCTCTTCCTCAGCTCCGCCACGCGCCGGGCCAGGAGCTCCAGGCAGGCACCGTCATCCTCCTCATCCTCCTCATCCTCATCCTCCTCCCGACCCGGCAGGAGCCGCACGAGCTCCCGCAGCCGCCGCCGGACGCCCTCGGCAGCTTCCTCCATCCTCCGGCATTCCAGAGTCTTCCTCGCCAGCTCCTCCCGCAGCCGCCGGGCAGCGCGTCCGTCCCGCTGCTCCTCTTCCTCCTCCTCCTCCTCTTCCTCGCCCTGGATTCCCACCTTTCCAGCACCATTCTCTGCAGGAGGGAGCAACACAATCCCGTTTTCCCAATTTTCCCTATTTTTTCAAATTTCTCCCCATTGTTTTCCCATTTTTTCGCTTTTTTTGGGGAGGTCTCACCTCTCCTTGGGACCTTCTGGAGAGCCCAGCTAGGGACGTCTCCTGTGACATTCCCGGTGACATTCCCGGTGACATTCCCGGTGTCCTTGTCCCCCTTGTGGCCCTGCAGCAGCTCGGCCACTTCCAGGCTGCCGTGAGCAATGGCCAGGGCCAGCGCCGTCCTGAGCGGGGATGTGACACCGAGGGACAGGGGGATGTGATATGGAGGGACAGGGGGATGTGACACGGAGGGACAGGGGATGTGACACGGAGGGACAGGGGGATGTGACACCGAGGGACACGGGGATGTGACACTGAGGGACAGGGGGATGTGACACGGAGGGACAGGGGGATGTGACACCGAGGGACATGGGAACAGTGAGCAATGGCAGGGGGTGGCACAGGGGCACAGTGACAAGACGGCACCGTGACACAGTGACACAGTGGCACAGGTGACTCCCATCCCTTCTGTGCATTGGTGACACCACAGAGCGATGTCCCTAGGGCATCCCAGTGTCCCCAGTGTCCCCAGTGTCCCCTGTCACCCACCTGCCATCCCTGTCGGCCAGCCCAGGCTCGGCCCCACGCCGCAGGAGCTGGGCACACACAGCCACGTGGTTCCCCTGTGCTGCCAGCATCAGGGGGGTCTGCCCGTGCTGGGGGGACACGTGGGGTGACCACCAGCCCTCGCTGTCCCCTGCCACCCCCCGCTGTCCCCCTGTCCCCACTCACGGCGTCGGGGACATCCAGCGGGGCCTCGTGGTCGCAGAGCAGGAGGACGCTGGAGGCGCAGCCCGAGGAGGCTGCGGGGGGACGGGGTCACTGCAGGGACTCTGGGGGACCCCCCTGGTGTTCCCCAAATCCCGGGGTGTCCCCGTGTCCCCCCCTCACCTGCCCAGTGCAGCGGAGTCCGGTTCTGCCCGTCCACGTGGCGCTCGTTGGCTCCGTGCTGGGGGCACAGCGGGAATGGGAATGGGAATGGGAATGGGAATGGGAATGGGGATGGGGATGGGATTGGGATGGGAATGGGAATGCCCCCCATCCCAGCCCTGTTCCCATCCTTATCCCCATCCTTGTTCCCTGTCCTTGTCCCCATCCCCACTTCCATCCTCATCCTCCTCTGCATCCCCATCTGTGTCCTTATCCCTGTCTCTATCCTGATCTCCATCCCTGTTTTCACCCCCAGCTTCATCCCAATCCAGTTCCTGTTCCCATTCCATCCCATCCCATTCTCATCCCACTCCCATCCCATCCCATTCCAATTCCAATTTCAACTTTCCCAGTTCAAATTCCCTTTCCCATCCCATTCCAATTCCTGCTCCCATCTCGCTCCCTCCCATTTCAGTTTCCATTCCCGTTCCCATCCCATTTCCATTTCCATTTCCATTTCCATTTCCATTTCCATTTCCATTTCCATTTCCATTTCCAATTCCAATTCCCATCCTGTTCCCCTTCCAATCCCACCCCATTCCCGTCCCTCTCCATACCTGCAGCAGCACCTTCACGCACTGGGGCTGGCAGGCGATGGTGGCCAAGTGCAGGGCGGTGCTGCCTGTGGGGACATGAGGGGCTGGGGACACTCCTGGGGACACCTGCTCCCCTAAGGGACACCCCCAGGGGACACCCTGCTCCATCAGGGGACACTCCTGGGGACACCTCCTCCCCTAAGGGACACCCCCAGGGGACACCTCCTCCATCAGGGGACACTCCTGGGGACACCTGCTCCCCTAGGGGACACCCCCAGGGGACACCCTGCTCCATCAGGGGACACTCCTGGGGACACCTGCTGCCCTAGGGGACACCCCCTCCATCAGGGGACACCCCCTCCTCAGGGACACTCCCCAGGGAGGACAGCTCTGGTGTCCTCCAGAGGTGACACAGGGACCTGCCTGGATGTCCCCAAGGTGTCCCCAAGGAGTCCCCACCCACCGTCATCGTTGCTCTCATTGACGGGAGCCCCGTGCTCCAGCAGCAGCGTCAGGCACTCGGTGAGACCCCCGGCCGCGGCCAGGTGGAGCCTGGGGGAGGTGACAAGTGGCCGTGACCGGTGTGTCCCCCCCTCCCGGCCCCTGCCCGTGTCCCCCCGGCGGTGACATACGCGGATTGTCCCCTGGCGTTGAGCTTGGCGGGGCGGGCGGCCTTGCGGGCGGCCAGGGCGGCCACCCGGGCCACGTCCCCTCGTGTCACCGCCTCCAGGAGCTTCTGGTCCTGCCGCGTCCAGCTCTCCATCTGCTGGGGAGGCGGGTCCCCAAATCCAGGACAGGACCCCAAACCCAAGCAGGACCCCAAACCCCAGGACAGGACCTCAAAGCCCAGGACAGGACCCCAAACCCCAGGACAGGACCCCAAACCCAGGACAGGACCTCAAACCCCAGGACAGGACCCCAAACCCAGGACAGGACCCCAAAGCCCACCCCAAGACAGGACACCCCCAGTGCGGGTCCCCTCCCCGCATCTCCTGCCTCAGTTTCCCCACCCCGCGGGGCTCGGTGCGGGATCCGGGATCCCCGCGCAGCCGGGAGGGGGCGGAGAGGCCGGAGCGTGTCCCGGCCTGTGCCCGCCCGGCTGGTTTGGCGAGTGCCACCGAGCTGGGCTGGGCTGCAGCGTGGCACCGGGAGGGGCGGCACCGGCACCCGGGACCGGGGTCTGAGAACGGGAACCGGGACTGGGATGGGCTGCGGGAGCTGCGAATGGGCAAGGCAATGGGGCAGGATTGGGGTCAGGATTGGGGCTGGGATTGGGGTCAGGATTGGGGCTGGGATTGGGGTTGAACTGGGATGGAATTTGGGAATGGATCGGGACCAGCATCAGAACTGGGATTGGGGCTGGGATGGGACAGGAATTGCAGCCAGGATCGGGACCAGAATTAGGGCTGGGAGTGGAATTGGGATGGATTTGGGGCTGGGACAGGGATTGCAGCCAGGATCGGGACCAGAATTAGGGCTGGGAGTGGAATTTGAGTGGGATCGTCGGTGCTGGATTGGGGTCGGGACTGAGGCAGCATCGGGGCTGAGATCAGGGCTGGCACCGGGATTGGAATGGCAGCTGGGATCGGGACTGGGATGGCAGCCGGCACGGGCTGGGATCGGGATGGGGATCGCAGCTGGCATCGGAATGGGATCAGAACCGGGATCGCAGCTGGGATCGGAATGGCAGCTGGGATCGGAATGGGATCAGAACTGGGATCGCAGCTGGGATCGGG
The DNA here is from genome assembly GCF_047830755.1 of Zonotrichia albicollis. Classification (NCBI taxonomy): domain Eukaryota; kingdom Metazoa; phylum Chordata; class Aves; order Passeriformes; family Passerellidae; genus Zonotrichia; species Zonotrichia albicollis. The sequence goes on along the minus strand of NC_133848.1, from coordinate 4,947,823 downwards.
ATTGGGATCGCAGCCGGCGCGGCCCCCCCGTTCCCCGCCGGGACTCACCGTCACTTGCGAGCTGGAGCAGGAGAACATCCTCTTCATGGCCGGGACCCCCGCCCCGGGATCCCCGGACCCCTCCCCTCCGTTCCCGGCCCCCCGACCCCTCCTCGCTGTGGATCCCCGGGAGCCGCCGCTCCGGGGCCGCGTCCTCCGCCCGCCCCGCCCGCTCCGCGCCCGGTCCCGCACCGGCCCGGCGGGTTCGGCACCGCCCCGGGAACGGCCCCGCCCTGCGGGTGCGCCCCAAACCCGGCCCAGACCCCCCGGCTGACACCCCCCATCACCGACTGACACCCTCCCTGCTCCGTGCCTCCCCCAGCCCCCTCTTCATTTTAGCTCCAAACTCTTCATTTGCACCATTTTCCAATTTTTTTTTAATATTTTTTTCATTTCTTTTATCCTTTGTTTTTACAGTTAATCCGCGGGGACCCCGTCCCTCCCCGCCCCACCCTTGGGCAGCCCCCCGATACCGGGGGGGGGTCACTGTCACCGCTGACCCAGGAACGGGAGGTGTCCGTGCCCCCCCTGCCTCCCGCACCCCAAAACATCCAAATAAATAAATAAATCCCAGCGGGAAGAGGAGGGACACGCTGTCACCCCTGTCCCCTCCGGGCTGGAGTAGGGGAGGGGGCGACAGGACCCCCCCCAAAATTCCCATAAGGCTCCCGTGGGAATAGCAGCGTCCCCATCCCGCTTTTCCCAACGCTCCCCACAGCTGGATCCAGCCCCCGGCGTGTCCTGGGGGGGAATTGTGGGGTGCTGGGGGGGCTGCGGGGGTCCCTAACTGTCCCCGTCGCCCTCCTTCAGCTCCTGGCTGTTCTCCACCTCCTCGGGAATATCCTGCATCCTCAGGAAATCTATGGAAAAATTCCATGTTAACAAAATAAAATCGGGACACCAAGGTGGGATCTACCCCCCCCCCCCAAAAACCAGGGACCCACCTCGGGGGCTGGCGGGGGGGGAGTGGCGACTCCCCAAGCCCCCCTCGTCCTCCAGGAGCACGTCCAGGGTGTCCTCGCCCTCCCGCAGCCGCTCGGGGTCGGTTCCGCGGAATTCCAGCTCGTCGCGGGAGCCGGGGAAGGCGGGGGCGTGGAACGGGACAGCGGTGGGGGAGCTGGAGTGGCTCAGCTGCGGGGGGAAAACGGGGAGGGGGTCACCCAGAGCAGGTTCCTCTGGTGCCCTCGGTGCCCCTGGTCCCTCTGCTGTCCTCGGTGCCCCCGGTGCCCTCGGTGTCCCCAGTGCCCCTCGCTCCCTCCGGTGCCCTCAGTGCCCCTGCTCCCTCCAGTCCCCACGGTGCCCTCTAGTGCCCTCAGTTCCCCTGGTCCCTCCAGTGCCCCTCTGTGCCTCCCGGTGCCCTCAGTGCCCCTGGTCCCTACGGTGTTCTCAGTGTCCTCGGTGCCCCCGGTCCCTCCCGTGCCCTTGGTGCCCCTGGTCCTTCCGGTGCCCCCGGTGCCCTCTGTTGTCCTCTGGTGCCCTCGGTCCCTCTGCTCCCTCCGGTGCCCTCAGGTGCCCCTGGTCCCCCTGATGCCCTCAGTGCCCCTGGTCTCTCTGGCACCCCCAGTACCCTCGGTCCCTCTGGTGCCCTCAGTGCCCCCAGTCCCTCCGGTCCCTCCAGTGTCCTTGGTGCCCCCAGTGCCCTCAGTGCCCCTTGTCCCTCTGATGCCCTCAGTCCCCCCGGTGCCCTCAGTGCCCCCCAGTCCCTCCAGTGCCCTCAGTGCTCCCACTGCCTCTGGTGCCCTCGGTCCCTCTGATGTCCTCAGTGCCCTTGGTCCCTCCAGTGCCCTTGGTGCCCTTGATCCCCCCGGTCCCTCCAGTGCCCTCGGTCCCCCCGGTGCCCTCGATCCCTCTGGTGCCCTCAGTGCCCCCAGTCCCTCCAGTGCCCTCGGTGCCCTTGGTCCCCCCGGTGCCCCCAATCCCTCCTGTTCCCCCAGTCCCTCCGGTGCCCTCAGTGCCCCCGGTGCCCGGCGCTCACCTGCGGTGGGGTGAAGCTCAGGTACAGCGCATCCCCAGCCGGGAGGCTCCTCCGCCGAGGCTCCGCCGCCCTCCGTCCCCGCGGCGCCGCCACTGCCGGTGCCCCCCGCGCCTCCTGCAGCTCCCGTTCCAACCGGGAGCGCTCCCGTTCGCTGTCCCGCAGGCGCGACTCGAGCGCCGCCGCCTCCTGCGCCCGCTCCTGGCACAGCTGGCGGCAGCGGCTCAGCTCCTCCTGCACCAGCCCGTGCTGCCGCTGCAGCAGCGCCAGCTCCGCCCCGGCGCCCGGTTCCGCCGCTCCCGTTACCGGCACGGCCGGCTGCGAGCCCCGGCGGGGCCGCGGCCGCTGCAGCCCCTCGGGCAGCTGCAGCTCCAGCAGCACCTCCTGGTGCGTCAGGTGCACCTGGGGGACAGAGCGGTCAGGAGAAAGGATAGGGGAAAGGATAAGGGAAAAAGGGGGAGGAAAATGGGGGGAAATAAGGGGGAAAAGAAGGGGGAAAAAGGGGGATAAAAAGGGGAAAGAAGGGAGAAAAAAGGGGAAAAAGGGAGAAAAAAAGGGAGGAAAAAAGAGGGGGAAAAGGGAGAAAAAAAGGAAGAAAAAGGGGGGGGAAGGGAGAAAAAAGGGGGGAAAAAGGGAGAAAAAAGGGAGGAAAAAAGAGGGGGAAAAGGGAGAAAAAAAAGGAGAAAAAGGGGGGGGAAGGGAGAAAGAAAGGGAGAAAAAAAGGGAGGAAAAAAGGGAGAATAGAGTAAGATGGAATGGGGCAATGAGGAGAAAGAGGAATGAGAAGGGAACAAAGCAGGGGAAAGGGGGAAAAGGGGGGAATGGGGAAAAAGGGGGGAAAGGGAGAAAAAAGGGGGAATAGGGCAAGAGGAAACAGGGGGCAATGAGGAGAAAGAGGGGAATGGGAAGGGAACAAAGAGGGAAAGGAGGAAAAGGGAGGAATGGGGAAAAAGGGCAAAAAAAGGGGGAGAAAGAGAAAAGGGGGGGAAGGGGGAGAAAAACGGGGGAGAAAAAGGGATAAAAAAGGGGGAAAAGGAAGAAAAAAGCGGGAGTAGGACAAGAGGGAACAGGGGGCAATGAAAAGAAAGAGGGGAATGGGATGGGGACAAAGAGGGCAAAGAGGACAGGGCATGGATTTGGGAGCAGGATGGATTTGGGAGCAGGATGGATTTGGGCAGGGGTACCCCCTGTGTCCCCCCTCGTGTCCCCCTGTCCCACCTGCAGCCGCAGCAGGAGCCCGTACAGGTTCACCAGGCGCTGGTTGATCTCCTGCAGGGGACAGGATTTGGGGAGAGGGGAGGTGAACCCCAATTCCTCATGGAGGGGACTCACTGAGCACCATGGGGTGGGCACCACCCCAAAACCCCAAAACCCTTTGCTCACCTCCTGGGATCCCCTCGGCGGGACCTGGTTCCCATTCCCGTCCTGTGGAAGACAGTGGGGTGACACTGAGGGTCCCAGTGTGGGCTGGGGGTCCCCAAATGTCCCCCTGTGCCCCCCAACTGTCCCCCCTTGTGCCCCCTCCCCAACTCACCCTCTGCCCAGCGTCCGGATCTGCCCGGAATTCCAAGGAGCCGTTGATGCTGCCGGAGTCACCGTCTGCAGGGGAGGGTTGGGTGAGCCCCAAGGGGGTCCTGGGGGTCCCCCCAACCCAGGAACCCCTCCCTGTGTCCCCCCCTTACTGCTGGCGCTGGGGCTGGGGCAGCTCTCGGCCTCGGGGGGGTTGTTCTGGTTCTGGTCCCGGTCCCGGGTGCATCCCGTGAAAATCTCCTTCAGGCACTCCACTGTGGGGGAAAGGCGGAGCCCTGCCTCAGTTTCCCCATCCTGGAGCATCCAGAAGTTTCCATCGCCATCCCAGAGCATCCCGTACTTCTCCTACCCACCCCATCCCAGAGTTGCTTTTTGTTGAGGGAGTGACAAAATGATTTTTTTGATCTCTTCAAAAGGAAAGAAGCCTGGAAGTTTCTCTCTTTGATTAGGTGAAAAAAGCCACCTCGTAAACCCAAAGAATTGCACCTTAAACTTAATTTCACCTAAAACTTAAATTTCACCTTAAACTAAGCTAATTAGACAAAACCCAAAAAGTCCCACCTAAGCAATTAACTAGAAAAAGGAGTAAACAAAGAAACAAACCACTTCTATAAAATGTTTTACCAAAACAAAAACACCTGTTAGTCTAACACCTAACTCAATTTTCTCTGTTTATTACTTTGCCTTTTATTTATTATTTTATGTTTTTATTTCCGAAACTACAACAAAAAAGGGGAAAGGGGGAAAAGGAGGGAGAAAGGGGAAATAAAGGGGGAATAGGGGGCAATGAGAGGAAAGGGGGGAAGGGGACAAAGCAAGGGAAAAGGGGAAAAGGAGGGAATGGGGGAAAAGGGGGAAAAAGGAGGAATAGGGCAAGAGGGAACAGGGGACAATGAGGAGAAAGATGGGAATGGGAAAGGAACAAAGCAGGGAAATGGGGGGAATGGGGAAAAAGGGGAAAAAAACCACTCTATTAATTTTTATCCCTCTAAAAGTAACTAAGCTATATTAAATATGTTATAAATGTCCAAAAATGTATTAAAATGACTCAAAGAAGGTTCCAGAACACTGCCGTACCTTCCCGGATGGCGTCGTGCAGCAGGACGTCCCCGCGGGGGCCCCGGGCGGGGTCCCCAGGGAAGGGGGTGCCCCGGGGGGCTGCGGGGGGCTCGGAGCAGCCGCTGCCCAGCGCCAGCATGTCGGCAAAGATGCCAACCTTGTCCTCCAGCAGCGCCGCGATCTGCCGGTCCTGCTGCTCCATCCGCTCTGCGCCGGGGAAACAGGGATTGGGGTCAGCGGGGATTAACTGGGGTGGGAGCCATGGGATGGGATGGGATCAATGGGATCAGTGGAATGGGATCAATGGGATCAATGGGATCGGATGGGATCAATGGGATCAACGGGATCAATGAGATGGGATGGGATTGATGGGATGGGATAGATGGGATGGGATCGATGGGATGGGATCGATGGGATGGGATAGGATGGGATGGGATGAGATGCATAGGATGAGATGGGTTGGGATCAATGAGATAAATCGGATCAATGGGATCAATGGAATGGGATCAGTGAGATAGGATGGGATCCATGGGATGGGATCAATGGGATGGGATCAATGGGATGGCATGGGATGCATAGGATGGAATGGGATCAGTTGGGTGGGATCAATGGGATGGGATGGGATCAACGGGATGAGATCGATGGGATCGATGGGATGGGATAGGATGGGATGGGATGCATAGGATGAGATGGGTTGGGATCAATGAGATAAATCAGATCAATGGGATCAATGGAATGGGATCAGTGAGATAGGATGGGATCAATGGGATGGGATCAATGGGATGGGATCAATGGGATTGATGGGATGGGATCAATGGGATCAATGAGATGGGATCAATGGGATGGCATGGGATGCATAGGATGGAATGGGATCAGTGGGGTGGGATCAATGGGATGGGATGGGATCAACGGGATGAGATCGATGGGATTGATGGGATGGGATAGGATGGGATGGGATGGGATGCATAGGATGAGATGGGTTGGGATCAATGGGATAAATCGGATCAATGGGATCAATGGAATGGGATCAATGGGATGGATGGGATGGGGTCAATGGGATGGGATCAATGGGATCAATGGGATGGCATGGGGTGCATAGGATGGAATGGGATCAGTGGGGTGGGATCAATGGGATGGGATGGGATGGGATGGGATCAATGGGATGGGATCAATGGGATCAGTGGGATGGCATGGGGTGCATAGGATGGAATGGGATCAGTGGGGTGGGATCAATGAGATGGGATGGGATCAATGGGATGGAATGGGATCCATGGGACAGGATCGATGGGATGGGATCAATGAGATGGATGGGGTTGATGGGATGAACAGGGATGAGCCCCCACCTTTCAGCTTCCTCAAGGACGCCTCCGTCTCCGTCTCAATCAGGGGAAAATCCTGGCGGCTCGGACAGCTGGGAGAGCCAGGATGGGGAGGGGGATCAGAACCGGAACCCCCCAACCCCATCACCCCACACCCATCGCCTTTCCCCCTCCACACCCCACACCCACCACCACCCACCCTGCACCCATGGAACCCCCAAAGACTCCCAGACATCCTGGGGGGGCTCCCAGGTGTCCCCAATTCCCAGGGGACACTCACAGGCTGACGGCCTGCTGGATGACCTTCATCCAGTGGTTGCGGTCGTCCCGCGAGGCCGCGTGCACCTCGTACATCTCGGGCGGCGCCGCGCTGATCAGGAACATGCCCTTCTCCTGGTTGGCGATGTCCCTCACGATCAGGTTTTGCAGGGAGATGACAGCCGGCTTGTCCTGAGGGGTTGGGCAGTGTTGGGAATGGGGAATGGTGCCGTGGAGACCCCAGTGAGGGTCGGGGTGAGGAGGAGAAGCTCACCAGCATGGGGAAGGTGTATTTCTGGTCCTTCTCTTGCAGGAACACCAGCACGTCCGTCATCAGCAGCACCAGGACATCTGGGATGGGTCACAGACAGATTTCATGAAAAATCTTTTTGCTAGGATTTTTTTTCTCCTGAGAAGCTGAGAGGCCTCAGGAACGAAATGGAAACAATGGTTCTCTGCTGCTGTGGAATACAACAGGTGCATCTTTGATTGGTCTTATGTGGTTGTTTTTAATTAATCGTTAATCACAGTCCAGCTGTGTCAGACTCTCTGAGAGTCACAAGATTTTATCATCATTCCATTCCTTTCTATTCCTTTCTGATGAAATCCTTTTTTCTGTTCTTTTAGTATAGTTTTAATATATCCTTTTGATAATATAATATAATATAATATAATATAATATAATATAATATAATATAATATAATATAATATAATATAATATAATATAATGTAATGTAATATAATATAATGTAATGTAATATAATGTAATATAATGTAATGTAATGCAATGTAATATAATATAATATAATATAATATAAGTACTTGTTTTAATATAATAAATAATAATATGCTTTAATAGAATATATTTTATATTAAAACAAAAGGATATATTAAAACTATACTAAAAGAACTATGTTAAAATAATTATACTAAAAGAATAGGGTTCTGAAACATGGAGCCAAGATTCTCACGCTCTCCTTCGTCCTGGGACCCCTGTTAACACCACCACAATTGGTGACCCCGAGTGAGGAAAAATTCCACATTTGGTGACCCCGAGTGAAGAAAAATTCCACAGGGGTGAATTGGGGTGAGTGGAGGAGTTCACCTAGCTGAGCCCCTCCAAATCCCAAATTCAGCCATGGCGAGAGCAGCTCCTCCATGAGCATCCCCATTCCCTGCACATCCCCCAGCCCCATTTTCCCCCCAAATTTCCCACCTTTGAAGCGCCCGGCCGCCGTTTTCCAGAGCATGCCCCCGCTGTGCACCAGCTTCCTGCGGAGCAGCTCGTCCCTGCCGAAGGCGCCGGGCCGGCTGTCCCAGCACAGCGGCACCTTGGCGCGGGGATCCACGCGCCGGAACACGTCCCAGAGGCGCCCGCGGAGCTCCCAGGCGTGCACCTCCTCATCCACGGCCGACAGCAGCTCCTTCACCAGGCGCAGCGCCCGCGACAGGTCCGCGCAGTCGCCCTCGTTGTCTGTGAGAAGGGAAGCGAAGGCGGTGTTGGGATCTTTAGCTGGTCAGAGTCACGCCAAGAAAAGTTCCAAAGTCTCTTTTCCCAGCTTGGTATACTTGAAGAAGGAATCAGGGCTCTTCATTTCTCGGTCTCAAGAGAGAATCTATATCTTTATCTTATGTGTAAAAAATTTTCTCCTGCACTGCCGAGGTCAGCTCAGCAAGACAGTCCAAGGCACTCTGTCTGCCCCCAGGGCAGTGTTATGTCTTTATACTAAAAACTACAATGTTTACAATTACTTTCCAATACCTATCGTATACAATATTTACAATTACTTTCCAATACCTATCGTATACAATATTTACAATTACTTTCCAATACCTATCACCTATGTTAGTGAGCCTCTACTCTAAACCAGTCTGTAAGTGCTACCACCACAGCAGAAGGTGGAGGCCAAGAAGAAGAAGGAGAAAGGCTGGGCATGCCCAGTCCCCTCCATTTTGCCTCCTGAACCCTCATACCAAAAACCCCAAAATCTACTTTTCCACCACATGATAACTTCACTAGTATTCTGCCTAAACTGTTGTGGCTTGGTGATCTTCATACAAGGTTGGTGATTTGCTCCATGGGTCATAATCAAACCCACGGGGGCACCTAGGGCTCTGTGCCAGGGTCTCTGAGACCCCTGGCAGGGGTCCTGGCTGCTCAGAACAGCCACAGGGATGTCCTGGGTCTCCTGACATCATGGAATTCCTGCTCTGAGGGGGTCCCAGTCCCTTCCAGCCCCTCCCAGGTACCTTTGGAATTCTTGAGGATGCGCTCGATGAGCACCGGGTACTTGGTGATGCGCTGGGTCACCAGCAGGATGCACTCGGGGACGCCGTGGCGGCGCAGCAGAGGGGAGCGCGTCACCCGCTGGGGGGACACAGCGTCAGCAGGGACCCCCGAAAGCAGAGACCCCCATCAGCAGAGACCCCCATCAGCAGGGACCCCCGAAAGCAGAGACCCCCTCCATCAGTGACCCCCATCAGCAGGGACCCCCATCAGCAGGGACTCCCCCTCCCCATAATGCAGAGACGCCCGGAGCTCAGGGAGGGAGGGACACAAGTTGGTGAAACTGAGGCAAGGAGGTGGGAGAAGGGTTTTCCACTGGAATGTGCAGGGGGATGGAGACCCCCATTCAGGGGGTCCCCCAGAGGATGGAGAGATGGAGACCCTGATCCCCATCCTGGGAGTCCCCCAGAGGATGAAAATCCCGATCCCCAGCTCAGGGTTTCCCCAGAAGATGGAGACCCCAAACCCCATCCTGGGGGGATGCAGACCCCGATCCCCATTCCAGGGGTCCCCCAGAGGATGGAGACCCAAACCCCCATCCCAGGGATCCTCCAGAGGATTGAGACCCTGATCCCCATCCCAGGGGTTCTCCAGAGGATGGAGACCTCAACCCTGATTCCAGGGATCCTCCAGGGAATGGAAACCCCAGCTCCCATCCTGGGGATCCCCCAGAGGATGGAGACCCCAAACCCTATCCTGGGGGGATGCAGACCCCAATCCCCATTCCAGGGGTTCCCCAGAGGATGGAGATCCTGATGCCCAGCCCAGGGGTCACCCAGAGGATGGAGACCCCACTCCCCAGCCCGGGGGTCCCCAAGGGAGCCCACCCTGATGAACTGCTGGAAGCGTTTGTCCCGGGCCAGCAGGTCCTTGTACTCCTTGAGCGCCTTGGTGTGCTTGCTGCAGAACTCGGCGTAGGCTTTGCGCAGCTGCTCCGCGCTCGGGCCCGAGAACTTGGCAGTGGGAACAACGAGGGGCCATCAGTGAGAGCGTCCCCTCCACCATCCCCACCCCACAGCACCCTGCTAACCCCTTCACCGCCTCCCAGTCCCCCAAACCCTCATCTCCCTGCATCCCACCCCCTAAATCCCCATTTTCTGCCCACCTGGGTGACGAGGATGTCACCGAGGCGGTCGATGACGAAGTTCTTGTTGCTGTCCTGGGCCAGCGACTCCCGGCGCCGCTCCAGGAGCTGGGCCAGGAAGCGCTCGTGGATGTGGCTGAGCTCGTCCAGGCAGGGGAAGATGCGCTGGACGGTGCCGGGGTCCAGCTGCAGCTCCTCCAGCATGGCCCTGCGGAACAGGGCGCCCATGATCTTCAGCGTCCGCACGTGGTGCAGCTCCGTCTGCATCAGCTCTGCGGGGGCACGGCGGGGTCACGGCGTGGTCACCAGGGCACAGGGACACACCCACAGGGACAGGAACAGAACCCTTGGGGATAGGGACACACCCACAGGGACAGGGACATGCCACGGGGACAGGGACAGCACACCCAGGGACAGAAACCTTGGGGGCAGGGACACAGCCATGGGTCCAGAACCCATGGGGACAGGGACACACCCACAGGGACAGGGACATGCCACGGGCACAGGGACAGCATAGCCAGGCACAGAACCCTCGGGGACAGGGACACAACCCTGGGGACAGGGGCACAGCCCCAGGGACAGGGACACACCACAGGGACAGAACCCTTGGGGATAGGGACAGAACCCTTGGGGATAGGAACACAACACCAGGGACAGCACTCTTGGGGACAGGGACACACCACAGGGACAGAGCCCTCGGGGACAGGGACAGAACCCTTGAGGATAGGGACAGAACCCTTGTGGACAGAGACACAGCCCCAGGGACAAAACCCTCAGGGACAGAATCCTCAGGGACAGAACCCCCAGGGACAGGGGCACACCCCCAGGGACAGGGACACACCACGGGGACAGAGATACACCCACAGGGACTGGGACAGAACCCTTGGGGACAGGGACACAACACCAGGGACAGCACTCTTGGGGACAGGGACACAGCCCCGGGGACAGGGACAGCATCCCCTGGGACTGGGACAGAACTCTCAGGGACAGGGACAGCAACCCCAGGGACAGCACCCCAACAACAGCACAGAGGGAGCAGGACCCCAGGGACAGTCACCCAGCCTAGCCCTGTATCCCCATTCCCACCTCCCTGTCCCCATACCCTCTGTCCTGTCCCTTTGTCCCCATTCCCGTTTCTCCCCTGTCCCCGTGTCCCCCATCTCTGCATCCCCACCCCTGTATCCCTTTCCCACTCTCACATTCCCCATGCCTGTGTCCCACCCCTGTCCCCGTGTCCCTGTCCCTCTGTCCCCTCACCGTAGATGACGTCCTGCCGCTTCATGACGTCCATGCGGTGCTGCTGCAGGAAGCTGTTATCCACCGCCAGGCTCCAGGAATCCGCCTCAAACTCCTTCCCATCCGCCTCCAGATCGCTCAGCAGCTGGCTCAGGATGACGTCAGGGCCTGCAGGTGACATCAGCGGGGACATGGAGCCCCCGTGTCCCTCCCCTGTGTCCTCACATTGTCCCTGGCGCTGTCCCCACCTTCGTCGATCAACGACTCCACCGAGAGCGTCCGGTTGCGCATGTTGAGGGAATCGGTGGACTGGGACAGGATGCGCCGGATGCCCAGGGGAGAGTCATCGTTGAAATTCCTGGAGAGGGGGTGGGACATGATGGGGAAAAGCCACCCCAAAAAAGCCGTCCCAAAAAAGCCATCCCAAAAAGCCACCCCAAAAAAGCCATCCCAAAAAAGCCATCCCAAAAAAGCCACCCCAAAAATGCCACCCCAAAAAAGCCATCATGGCACAGTCGTCCTGGCAAAGCCACCCCAAAAAAGCTGTCCCAAAAAAGCCACCCCAAAAAAGCCACCCCAAAAAAGCCACCATGACAGAGCTGTCCTGGCAAGGCCACCCTAAAAAAGATATCCCAAAAAAGTCGTCATGGCAAGGCCACCCCAAAAAATCCCCCATGGCACGGTCGTCATGGCAAGGCCACCCCAAAAAAGCCACCCCAAAAAAGCCACCCCAAAAAAAGCCACCATGGTACAGTCATCATGGCAAGGCCACCTCAAAATCTGTCCCAAAAAAGCCACCATGGCACAGCAATCCTGGCAAAGCCACCCCAAAAAAGCCACCATGGCACAGTCACCCTGGCAAGGCCATCTCAAAAAAGCTGTCCCGAAAAAGCCATCCCAAAAATCCATTTCAAAAAAGCCATCCCATAAAAGCCACCATGGCACAGTGGTCCTGGCAAGGCCACCCCAAAAAAATACATCCCAAAAAAAGCCACCTTGACAAAGCCACTGCCGCAAATCCAATCTTGCAAAGCCACCCCAGCAATTCCACCCCCGAAAAAAGTCATCATTGAACATCCTGGAGAGGGGGTGGGACATGTTGGGGACACTGGGGACACCCCCCTGTCCCCCCTGTCCCCCGTCCTTACCCCGAGATGTTGGTGGGTGGAGACGCTCTTGGACAGGGACAGCGAGGGGCGGCCACGGCGCGGCCCCAGCAGCGTCTGGCGGAAACTCTCCGAGGGGTAGATGGCAGAGTTGGGGCGCTCGCGGATGGCATCTGGGGAGGGGACAGTGCTGGGACACCCCTGTCACCCCCCGGGATGGGCAGGGACACTGGGGAGGGGAGGGAAAAGGGAAAAAGGGGGAAAAAAGGAAAGGGGAAAGGAGAAGGGAAAAGGGGAAAATGAGAAGGAAAAGGGAGAGGAAAGAGGGAAGGGAAGGGAAGGGAAGGGAAGGGAAGGGAAGGGAAGGGAAGGGAAGGGAAGGGAAGGGAAGGGAAGGGAAGGGAAGGGAAGGGAAGGGAAAGGGAAAGGGAAAAGGGAAAAGGGAAAAGGGAAAAGGGAAAAGGGAAAAGGGAAAAGGGAAAAGGGAAAAGGGAAAAGGGAAAAGGGAAAAAGGGAAAAGGGAAAAGGGAAAAGGGAAAAGGGAAAAGGGAAAAGGGAAAAGGGAAAAGGGAAAAAGGGAAAAGGGAAAGGAAAGGAAAGGAAAGGAAAGGAAAGGAAAGGAAAGGAAAGGAAAGGAAAGGAAAGGAAAGGAAAGGAAAGGAAAGGAAAGGAAAGGAAAGGAAAGGAAAGGAAAGGAAAGGAAAGGAAAGGAAAGGAAAGGAAAGGAAAGGAAAGGAAAGGAAAGGAAAGGAAAGGAAAGGAAAGGAAGGCTCCCCCCACTCACTCTTGTTGCGCAGGGACACCGACTGCAGCGCTGAGCTGTTCTTCAGCAGCGCCGCCTTCTGCTGCTGCGGGGGAGCGGAAGCGTCACTGTCCTCGTCACTGTCCTCGCGTGTCCCCAGCGCCACCTCCCCCGTGTCCCCTCTCCCCACGGCTCCCCCACGCCCTGGTGGCACCGCGCTCACCTTCTGCTTCACCTTGGTGCAGTTGGGCAGCGTGTCCTTGCAGCGGTTGTGGATGGTGACGTTGCAGGCTGGGGGACACCGAGAGGTGACAAAAAGGCCACGGGGACCCTGGTGCCACCCCTCCTCCCCCCCGGCTGCTGGCAGGGCAGAGCGACGGCAGCAGATGTGGTGGGAATGAGGGTGGGTGAGGAGCACACGGAGCTGCAGCTGCCACGGAGCAGCTGCCCCAGCCTGAGGGCACCGCGCCAGAGCGGGGCCACCAGCGCCAGGGAGCTGCCATGTGCCAGGGTGGAGAAATGGAGAATCCATCTCCTGCTCCAGGCAGCAAACCCGGCAGGAATGGGGCTCTGGGAACGGGCACTGCCGTGCCCATGTGGCAAAGCCACCCCAGAAACGTCAGCTTGGAAAAGCCACCATGGCGAGGCCACCCCAAAAAAAGCCATCTGAAAAAAGTCATCCTAGCAAGGCTACCCTAAAAAAGCCACCCCAAAAAAAGCCACCATGGCACAATCATCATGGTGAGGCCGCCCAAAAAGCCAGCCCAAAAAAGCCACCATGGCACAGTCATTCTGGTGAGGCCACCCCAAAAAACCACCCCAAAAAAGCCACCATGGCACAGTCATTCTGGTGAGGCCACCCCAAAAAAACCACCCAAAAAAGCCACCATGGCACAGTTGTCCTGGCAAGGCAACTCCAAAAAAGCCACCCCAAAAATGTCATCCTGGCAAGCCCACCCCAAAAAAGCCACCCCAAAAAAAAGCCAGCATGGCACAGTCAACCTGGCAAAGCCGCCCCAAAAAATTATCCTGGCAATGCCACCCCAAAAAAGCCACCTTGGCACAGTCACTCTGGCAAGGCCACCCCAAAAAGTCATCCTAGCAAAGCCACCCCAAAAAAGCCATGCTGGCAATGCCACCCCAAATGAAATCATCCCAAAAAAGCCGCCCCGGCCAAGGCACTGCGGCAAATCCAATCTGGCAAAGCCACCCCAGCAATTCCGCCCAGCAAAGCCACCCCAAAAAAAAGTCATCCCAAAAAAAGCCTCCCGAGAAAAAAAAAAAACCACTGCGGCAAAGCCACCCAGGAAAAGCCACCCTGGCAACTCCACACTGCGGCAATGCCACCCTGGGCACGCCAGCACAGAAATGCCACCCTGGCAAAGGCACCCTGAGAAAGCCACCCCAGAAAATCCATCCTGGCAAATCCACCCCAGAAAATCCATCCTGGCAAATCCATTCCAGAAATTCCACCCTGGCAAAGCCACTGCAGCAAAGCCACCCCGGAAATTTCATCCTGGCAAAGCCACCCTGGTATTTCTGCCCTGGCAATGCCACCCCTGGCAAAGCCGTGATGGAAAAGATACCCCAGAAGTGCCATCCCAAAAAATCCACAGTGGCAAAGCTACCCTGGCAACTTCAGTCTGGAAATGCCAACCTGGCAATGCCACCCTGGCAAAGCCACCCCAGCAATGCCACCCTGGCAACTCCACTCTCAAAAAGCCAACCTGGCAATGCCACCCCGGCAATGCCACTCTAGCAAAGCCACTGCAGCAAAGCCACTGTGGCAATGCCAACCCGGCAAAGCCACTCCATCAAGCCTGGCAATGCCACCCCATCCAATCCCACCCTGGCAATGCCACCCTGGCAAAGCCAGCCTGGCAAAGCCACTGCAGCAAAGCCACCGTGGCAATGCACCCCAGCGATTCTGCCCTGGCAATGCCATCCTGGCAAAGCTGCCCCAGCAATGCCACCCTGGCAATTGCCACTTTGGCAATTCTGCCCTGGCAAAAGCCACCCCATCAAATCTACCCTGGCAAAGCCACTGCAGCAAAGCCACCCTGCAATGCCACCCCAGCCATGCCACCCCAGCAATTCTGCCCTGGCAAAGCCACCCCACCAAATCCACCCTGCCAATGCCACCCCAGCCATGCCACCGTGCCAGCCCTTCCCTGCCACATCCCCCCAGCAAATCCCCCTTGGCAAAACACCCTTGGCAGCCCCTTTTGGGCACCTCCAGCTGGCATTTCCCCCTTGGCAGCCCCCTTTTGGGCACCTCCAGCTGGCATTTCCCCCTTGGCAACCCCTTTTGGGCACCTCCAGCTGGCATTTCCCCACTGGCAACCCCTTTTGGGCACATCCAGCTGGCATTTCCCCCTTGGCAACCCCTTTTGGGCACCTCCAGCTGGCATTTCCCCCCTGGCAACCCCTTTTGGGGCACCTCCAGCTGGCATTTCCCCTTTGGCAACCCCTTTTGGGCACCTCCAGCTGGCATTTCTCCCCTGGCAACCCCTTTTGGGCACCTCCAGCTGGCATTTCCCTCCCCTGCGCCCTCCCTGCCGTACCCCCGGGCACTCACTGGGGCACACCAGCGCTTCCTTGGCCGTGATGCTCTTGTTGCAGGCGAAGCACATGGTCATGCCCGACACGGAGATGGTGGTGAAGAGGTGCCCGTTGGTGTAACGCGCGTCCTTCTCCTTGCCCTCCTTCATCCTCTCCTTGTCCTTGCCCTGGGACAGCGGCACCGGGCGCCTGACGGGGCTGCGGCACCGGGGCCGCCCCGCCGCCGCTCCCGGTGCCGCTCCCGGTGCTCTGGGGCACGCGGCTCATGGCCGAGGGCAGCCGCCGCTCCCCGGTGCTGCCCGGGGTTTCACCGGAGGATGAGGAGAGCCCAGCGCGCTCCCTGCGCTCGCCGCCGCTTCCCTGCATCGCCGGTTTTGC
Source organism: Zonotrichia albicollis (assembly GCF_047830755.1). NCBI lineage: Eukaryota > Metazoa > Chordata > Aves > Passeriformes > Passerellidae > Zonotrichia > Zonotrichia albicollis. The sequence continues at coordinate 4,932,250 of NC_133848.1, read as the reverse complement.
CGTTTCCACGGTAACCGGAGGCTCTGCCGGTGCCATCCATCCCCCCCTCCCCATCCCGCCCCCCCCCCGGTGCCAGCCCCAATGGGGACGGGCTGCGGGGGCGCAGCCGGGGGTGACGCTGCCCTGTTGCGCCCCCCGTTATCTATTTATAGCCCGTCACCCCCTTTTTCCCCCACCCCCCAAAAAAAAGTGAGGAAGCAGCTGAACCCCCCCCCCCCCACACCGGGATGGTTTTGGGGTTTGGGGTTTTTTCCCGTATGGAAAAGGGGAGCGAGTCGGTGTCACCCCCTCCTCACCCCTCTTTTTACAGCCTCGGACCCCCCCCGTGCCCCCCCCAGGGGCACAGAGAGCCCTTTGTGCCCCCCCCGGCTCCCTTGGGCATCCCTGCGGCTCCGGCCGTGCCTGGCACCGGCGGGTGCCAACCAGCAGCCCCCCAAAAGCGCCTCGGGACCCCCCGGTTCTGCTCCTCGATCCCGAATGGGGGTCCCGGGGTCTGTCCCTGCTGCTGACCCCCAATCTGAGGGTGGGGAAGGGGCTGAGGGACCCCCGGGGGGGGCTGGAGGGAGGGAGAACAGGGGGGACCCCATGGGCAGGAGTGGGACCCCATGGGCACCTCTGGGACCCCATGGGCACCTTTGGGACCCCATGGGCACCTCTGGGACCCCTTGGGTACCTCTGGGACCCCATGGGCACCTTTGGGACCCCTTGGATTGGGACAGACACCCCACAGGCACCTTTGGGACCCTTCAGGCACCTTTGGGACCCCTCAGATCAGCTGTGGGACCCCACGGATAGGAGAGGGATCCCATGGACACCTCTGGGACCCCATGGGCACCTTTGGGACCCCGGGGATTGGGACAGGGACCCCCTCAGGCACCTCTGGGACCCCACCGGCAACCTCTGGGACCCCTCAGCTGAGCTGTGACCCCCCAATGAGACCCCACAGCTGGGACCCCCCGTGTCCCCCCGTGTCCCCAAGCCCGGGCGGGGGTCTCGGGGGGGGTCTCACCCTCCGGGGTCCCTCGGGCTCCCCCTCGGCCGGGAACGGGGCGCAGGAGCAGCAGCACATCCCGGACCCCCCGCGACCCCCCCGAGGCTCCGGCCGCGACATCCGCCCCGAGCGCGATTGTTCCCGCCCGCTTGTTTGTCCGCCTTTGATTTCTCCCTCTGCTCCGCCGGTTTTGTTTGCTTTGCTTTTCTTTTCCTCCCTTTTTTTTTTTTTTTTTTTGTTCTTTACTTTTCTTTTTTCCTCCCTTTCTTTGCTCGCTTTTCTTTTTCTTTCATTTTTTGCTTTTTTTTTGCTTTGATTCCCCTTTATTCTTTTCAGCTTTTTCCCCCATTTTTTTCCTTTCCTTCCCTTCACTTTCTTCCTTTATCTTTCTGCTTTTCTTTCCTTTTCCACCCCGATTTTCTTTTTTTTTTTACCATTCCTTTTGCCCACCTTCCCCCTTTTTTACCGTTTTTTCCTTTTTTATCTATATTTCCTCCTTTTACAGCATTTTTCTTTTTAATTGATTTCCCCATCTTTCCCCCTGTTAATTCCCCCTTTTTAAAAATCTTATTTTCCTTTTTTCTCCTCTATTTCCCCGCCACTTTTTTTACCTCTCTATTTTTAATTTTTTTTACCGTTTTTCTTCTTTTTTCCCCCCGACTTTTCTCCCCTCTTTCGCCGCTTTTCTCCTCACCCATTTCCGTGTTTTCCTCCCCATTTCGGGCCCCCCCCCCGGCCAGAGGAGGAAACCGAACCGCGCCAGACAAAGGCGGGAGCCGCCGCCGCCGCTTCCTGCCCGCCCCGGGACCCCCCCGAACCCAAAACCCTCAGGAAAAATTGGGGATCACAACCCAAAAAACCCCAAAATCACCCTGGGAGAATTTAGAGATCCCGCATCCCCCCTTTCTGTAAATTTGGGGGGTCTCGGACCACCCTCCTAAAAACCCCAGGGGATGGGACGGGGAAGAGGTCGCACCCCAAAAAACCCCCAAAAAAACCCCAAAAAAGCCCCCCCGAACCCCAAAACCTGCACGAACCGGGCTGCGGGGACACGCGGCTGCTCCGAGCGGGGAATTTTGGGGTCCCCGCGCTCCCGAACCCCCCCGAGCTGGGGGCGGAGGAAGTTTCGGTGCTTTAAATAGAGCCGGGGCTTTTCGGGTTCCTGTTCCGGCCCCGAAAACTCCGCGCGGAGCTCGGGGGGAGCTTTGGGGCGCTCGCAGACCCCACCCTAAAACCGGCTTGGATGGGGGGCTGAAATGGGGGAGCCCGCACCCCAAAACCCAGCGAGATTTGACAGAGCTGAACCCCAAAACGGAAGGTCGAGCTTCTCGTTTTTGGGGGTAATTTCCTCATTTTTGGGGAAGGTTTCCTCCCCTTTTTTGGGGACATCCCCCCCTTTTTTGGGGACATCCCCCCCCGTTTTTGGGGACATTCCCCCCGTTTTGGGGACAGCCCCGGAGCCGAACAAAGCCACGGCCGAGGCAACAAAGACCCCGCTGGGCCGGGATGGGAAACACGGGGGGGATCCCAGAAAATCCCCCCACCCCCAAAAAACATCGGGTGACCCCCACCCAGACCCACTGAACCCCCAAATTTTCCCCCTCCAGATTGGACCCCCCCGGATTTAGGGGGGGATCTGGGACCCCCTGAGCTGTTTTGGGGGGTCCGGGGGGGGTCGCTGATAGGAGCCCCCCCCTCCAAAATGCAGGTGGGGATCCCCCAAAAAACCGCGGGGGGGTCCCCAAATTTCCCCTCCCAGTCAGGCCTGGGGGGTCCCGCTGTTTTTGGGGTCGTTCTTTCCTCGGGGGGGGCACCCCGATTTCCCCCCCCGGCTCTGGGTGTGGCCAAAACGTCTCGGACGAAACTTTTTTAAACCAAAAAATACCCCAAAAAATAAAAAAACCCAGGGACCAACAACCACTTCCCTCTTCCACAAAACCACCCTAAAACCCCCCCAAAAACCCTTTCCGGGGTGGGGGCACCCCAAATTCCTCCCCCCCCTTTGCTGCCTAAACAACTCAGAGCATCCAACAGCAACCAGGGCGGAGGGGAGGTCACCAAAAATTTCAAATTTTGGGGTAAATTGAGGTGTTAGGGGGGGCACAGAGCATCGAACCCCCCCAGAAATGCCCGGTCCGGGCACACAAAGCCCTTTGGGCCCCCCCCGCCCGGTTTCGCCACGCCGGCATTGCCACATGCCCGGTCCCCCCCCCGCGACCCCCCCGGTCACGGGGGTCGGAGCGGCGGCCTCGCTGCCGTGCCTCAGTTTCCCCATCCCGAACCCCCTCCACGCCGGGCTTTGTTTCCATGGAAAACAAGAAATTGGGGTGGGGGTCCTGAAAATTTTTATTCCCCCCACCCCCGACCGGCATGAGGGGAAGGAGACTTCCTCATCCTCATCCTCATCCTCGCGTCACCCGGAGCTCGGGCGGAAAGGAGGATGAGGAAGAGTCGGGGCCAAGTTTGGGGCGGCGGAGAAGTTTGGGGAGGGGGGGAGACACACGGGGGTCCCCAAAGCTGCGGGGTAGGGGGGTCCTTGTAGCAGGCAGAACCCCCCGATGCACAATGGGGAGCAGCTGGACCCCTCCCCATTTCCATCGGGACCCCCGAGGTGCGGAACCCCCACATGCACCCCGAGCATCACCCCAAAAATCTCCCCCAGAAACCTCCCCAAAAAAACCCAAATCACCCAAAAAAACCCAAAAAATCCCCGCGGCCGCCTGGGACAGAGCAGAGACCCCCAAGTTTGGGTGAGGAATGGGGCGACCCCTCCCTCTCCCCCAAACGGAGCAGGGAGGGAAGAGCCCCCACACCCCAAAATGGGCTGGGAAATGGGGGGACCCCGCTCGGGGGGGCTGCGCTGCCGGGACCCCACCTTGGCGCGATCGCTCCTGACTCGCGACAGCGACTCGATACGGGACATAATCCAGGGAGCGCTCCCGGCTCCCTCCCGGTGCTCCCCAGTGCTCCCCCGGCTCTTTCCCGGCTCCTTCCCGGTCCCCTCCCGGTGCTCCCGGTCCCTGCCCGGTCCCCGCCGGTCCCGCCCTCCCGGGGGCGGGTGGCGCCGCCCCCCGGCCTCGTGCTGCCCGCGGGGCCTTTGTTCGAGCGGGGTCCCTGGGAACCGGCCGGGATCCAGCCGGGATTCCCGGGATCCGGCCGGGATCGGCGCCCCGGAGCCTCTCCCCGGGATCCGCATCCCCCGGGACCGGCACCGGCACCGCGCCCTCCGCCGGGACCGGCTCCCGAGGGAACGGAGCCGGGACTCAGCCCAGCTCTGGGCACGGAACCGCAGCGTCCGGAGGGATCTGAATCCAACATCCTGAGGGATTTGTGTTCCAACATCCTGAGGGATCTGAGTCCCTACATCCCAAGGGATTTGTGTCCCAGCATCCCAAAGGATCTGTAATCAAACATCCCAAGGGATCTGAATGCAAAATCCTGAGGGATCTGAATCCAACATCCTGAGGGATCTGAGTCCCTACATCCCAAGGGATTTGTGTCCCAGCATCCCAAAGGATCTGTAATCAAACATCCCGAGGGATCTGAATTCCTGCAACCCGAGGGATTTGTGTTCCAACATCCCCGGGGATCTGAATTTCTGCATCCAGAGGGATTTGTAATCAAACATCCCGAGGGATCTGAATCTAAACATCCTGAGCGATCTGAATTCCTGCATCCCGAGGGATCTGAATCCAAAATCCCAAAGGATCTGAATCCGAAATCCCGAGGGATCTGTGTCCCGGCATCCTGAGGGATTTGTAATCAAACATCCTGAGGGATCTGAATCCGAAATCCCAAGGATCTGAATCCCTGCATCTCGAGGGATCTGTGCCCAATATCTCAAGGGATCTCTAATCCAGCATCCTGAGGGATCTGAATCCAAAATCCTGAGGGATCTGCATCCCAGCACACCAAGGAATCTGTGCCCAGCACCCTGAGGGATCTGAATACAAAATCTCGAGGGATTTGTAATCAAACATCCCAAGGGATCTGAATTCCTGCATCCCAAGGAATCTGTGCCCAACATCCCAAGGGATCTCTAATCCTGCATCTCCAGGGATCTGAATCCAAAACCCCAAGGAATCTGAATCCAAAATCCTGAGGGATCTGAATCCCAGCACACCAAGGAATCTGTGCCCAGCATCCCGAGGGATCTGAATCCAGCATCCCAAGGGATTGGTAATCCAACATCCCAAGGGATTTGGAATCCAGCACCCCAAAGGATTTGTAATCCAACATCCCAAGGGATCTCTAATTCTGCATCCTGAGGGATCTGTGCATCAGCCACACGAGATCACACCCAGCATCCTTTGGGATTGGTCCCCAGGCTCATCCTGGATCACCAACCAAAATCCCTTGGGATCAATCCCTGGAGTCCCCTCGGACCATCCCCAGCATCCTTTGGGATCAATCCCTGCATTCCCCTCAGGATCAGACCCTGGAATCCCCCCGGACCATCCCCAGCATCCCTGGGGATCTCTAATCCAGCATCCTGAGGGATCTGTGTCCCAGCATCCCTCAGGATCAATCCCTGGAGTCACTTCGGACCATCCCCATCATCCCTGGGGATCAATCCCTGGATTCCCCTCGGGATCAATCCCCAGAATCCCCCCGGACCATCCCCTTCATCCCCCGGGGCCGCCCCTCGGATCCCCCCCTGCTCCGGCCCCTGCAGCCCGGATGTGGCCCCAGGTCCAGCCCTTCCTCTCCGTGCCTCAGTTTCCCCCCTGACACACTCCCTGGAAAGCCCCGACCTTTGGGAACACCCCCTTCCCATCCCAGGACAGGAATCCCGAAAGGAAGCAGCAAATCCCAAGGAATTCCACCCATCCCTGCACGCCCCAAAGCTCCGTTTTTGGGGTGACACAAATCCCTGCCCTGCTCTCCTTCAATTTGGGGCTCTTATCTCCCAACTGCAGCAAATCCTTCCCTGAAGAACTCCTCCATGGCGCAGCCGCTTCCCTGGGGGTGGGAATCTGGGATAAAAATGTTATTTTGGGGGAAATGTCACATCTTCCCCATAAAACAGCGGCTGGGGAGAGGCCCTGGCAGCGGGAGCTGGGCTGGCGTCACCGGTTGAACATTAACTCTGCCAAGATAAGCCAGGATTTATGGCATCAATCCGAGATAACGCTCCTGATGCCAGCTATGGCTTTTTGGGGATCCCCAAGTCCCCAAATGTCACTTGGGGAGCGCCAGGACAAAGCCAAACCCCGCAGTTCTGGGATGCAAAGGAGTTAAATGTCATTTTATCCTGAATTTCCCGGCCTGGTGGCACCGAGGGGACACCGAGGGGGACGGGGAACGGCAGCGCCACCGGCGGCAGCGATTAATGAATAACCGAGGAAATCCAGCGGTGCCAACCGGAGGTGTCGCCGCTCCCGGCTGCCTCAGTTTCCCTGGGGAAAAACAGCGGCTGTGGAACGGGAACGGCGCCAAAAATCCCTGGGGAAAGGGGCAGGATGCATTGGGACGGTGGGATGGGTATTCCTGGGGAAAAATCCCTGGAGTTCAGGAAAACATCCAGGAAAACATCTCTGAGATACAGGAAAATATCCCTGGGATTCAGGAAAATATTCCTGGGATCCATGAGAACACCCCAGGGATCCAGGAAAACATCCCCAAGATGAAGGAAAATATTCCTGGGATTCAGGAAAACATCCCTGAGATCCAGGAAAACACCCCTGGGATTCAGGAAAATATTCCTGGGATTCAAAACATCCCTGAGATCCAGGGAAACATTCATGGGGATCCAGGAAAATATCCAGGAAAACTTCCCTGGGATTCAGGAAAACATTCCTGGGAATCAGGAAAACTTCCCTGAGATCAGAAAAATATTCCTAAAATCAAGGAAAATATTCCTGGGATTCAGGAAAACATCTCTGGGATCCAGGAAAACATCCAGGAAAATATCCCTGGGATTCAAAACACCCCTGGGATCCAGAAAAACATCTCTGGGATCCAGAAAAATATTCCTGGGATGCAGAAAAATATTCCTGGGATGCAGAAAACCCCCCGGGTGCCGAGGCCAGGACGGGGCAGATCCCTGGCAGTTCCTGGGCCTCTCTCCTGACTCATTCCCGGCTCCTTCCCGGACCTGCCAAGGCCGGGTTTTAATTAAACTGCGGGTTTTAATGAACTCCTGGTCACCAAAGCGGAATCAAACCCTCGGGAGGGGCTCGGAGCGCCCCTTTCACCCCCATTCCCCCTCCCCAGATCCCCATTTCCTCCGGGTACACCCGGACCGCGGCTTCTCCTCCTCTTCCTCCCGAAACACCCAAAAACCCCCGGAGAAACCCCCGGGATGCTCCGGGAGGGATCCGGTGTGGGAAGGGAAATGGGGGGGGTCCGGTCATAGGAGACCCCCAAAGTCACTCCAACAAGGATCCCTCAGCAGAACTTCCCAATGGGAATCGCCGGTACCGGACCTGGGGGTTGGAGGCCCCCAAAGGAGACCCCCATGGGATTATTATTATTATTATTATTATTATTATTATTATTATTATTATTATTATTATTATTATTATTATTATTATTATTATCACCATCATTATCATCATTATCACTACTATAATTATTATATTATATTATATTATATTATATTATATTATATTACATTACATTACATTATATTACATTATATTATATTATATTATATTATATTATATTATATTATATTATATTATATTACATTACATTACATTACATTATATTACATTATTTTTTTTTTTAATTTTTTTTTCCCAAAAATAGCCACTTTAAGAAGAATATTTCATCCATGTCCCGCTTTTCCAGCAAGGACCGACCCCCTCCCCACCCCAAAACCGACCCCGAAGCCCACCCCGACTTCCAGGCGCCTTTTCCCCTACAACAACCCCAAGCAAACAATGCAATAATCCCAATAAACATCCCAAGGAAGGCCGGGTTCCGGCCCCGCTGCGCTGCCGGGATGGGGCCGGAGCCGCTCCCCGGGCGGTTCCGGATCCCGGGCGGGATTTGGGACCGGGGGGGGACACGCGGGGCCCCCCCAGATGGGAACAGCTGGCGGCTGATCCGGCGGGAGGAGGAGGAGGAGGAGGAGGAGGAGGCCGGGGATTAACGGCTCCGCTTGGCGGCAAATCGGGGCCGCCCGGGGGAGGGGGGGGGGCGAGCGGGGTTTGACCCCCCCCAAAACCGGGGACAAAGCCAGGGTTGGCTGCGGGGGTCCCCTCGTGCCTCAGTTTCCCTCCTGAGGGGGGAATTGAGGGGGGTCCCCCCTCCCCTGAGGCACCAAAGCGCCCCAGGAAGGGGCGGGAGAGGGGAAACTGAGGCACGGGAGGGGAAGGAGGAGGAAGAGGAGGAAAATATTCCCGAGGAAGGGATGGCGGCGGGAATGAGCGCTGGGGATCCCTTCCCTGAGCACATCCCGCGCTTTCCTTTCTTTGGGATCTTTTAGATCCCAAAATCTGGCAAACAGCGAGCGACGGAGCCGGGCGGGAGAGGGGAAACTGAGGCACGCGGAACATCCTTGAATACATCCCGTTATCCCATTCTCCCGGTATCGCGTTATCCTATTATCCCGTTTTCCCGGTATCCCGTTTTTCCGTTATCCTGTTCTCCCTGTACCCAGTTTTTTTCCGTTATCTCGTTTTCCCGCTATCCCGTTATTCTGTTATCCTGTTTTCCCGATTTTCCCTTGTTCCCTTTTCCTGATTTCCCGTTATGCTGTTTTCCCGCTTTCCCGTTGTCCCGTTTTCCCGTTGTTCCGTTGTCCCGCCGCGCCGCTCCCGCCCCGTTGTTTTTTCCCCGTTTGTTTCCCCCCCCCCGTTACCTTTGTCTTGCCGGTCATCCTGCGGATGAAGCTGAGGGTCCTGTCCAGGGGGGTCCCTTCCCGGCCCGGGGGGGTCCCCGCCTCCCCCGCCAGCCGCTCGCGGCTCCCGGTGCTGCGGGAGGAGGATCGCGATGGGCGAGCCCGCCGGACAATCCCGGCTCTGTCCCCGCCACAACGGGGAGGAGCGAGCGTGTCCCCTCCCCGCCGCCAGCAGGGCCGTGCAGAGCCCCCTCCGTGTCCCCCCTGTCCCCTCCGTGTCCCCCCTGTCCCCTCCCGGGGGTCCCCCCGTGTCGCTGCCCCCCGATTTGGGGAGCGGGGAGGGGGTCCTGGTTGCTTGGGGACATCCTTGGAGGGGACAAAGAGCTCTTGGAGGGGACAAATCACCCACCCGGAGAGGACAAAAGCCACGCTTGGAAGGGGACAAAACACCCTTGGAGAGGATAAGTTCCCATTGTGGGGGACAAATTCCCATTTCGAGGTGACAAATTCCCATTTTGGGGTGACAAATCCCCTTTGGGGGGGACAAATCCCCTTTGGGGGGGACAAATCCCCATTTTAGGGTGACAAATCCCCATTTTGGGGGGACAAATTCCCATTTTGGGGTGACAAATCCCCTTTGGAGGGGACAAATCCCCTTTGGGGGGGACAAATCCCCATTTTGGGGTGACAAATCCCCTTTGGGGAGGACAAATCCCCATTTTCGGCTGACAAATCCCCTTTGGAGGGGACAAATCCCCTTTGGGGGGGACAAATCCCCATTTTGGGGTGACAAATCCCCTTTGGGGGGGACAAATCCCCATTTTGGGTGAGGACAAGCCACCCTGGGATACAAATCACCCTCGAGGGTGGGGACAAATCACCTTCAGAGCCACTTTTGGAGGGGACAAATCCCCATTTTTGGCAGGGCAGGGTGTCCCCATCCCCGTCCCCATCCCTGTCCCCATCCCTGTCCCTGTCCCGCGGGGCCCCGGGCCAGCCCCGGCTGTGACGATCCCGGGCACAGCCGCCCTAATGAGGACGGCAATGGGCTGTGACAGGCGCGGGGAGGGGACAGGGACAGCGTGGGGACACTCAGGGGACACCAGGGGACACTCACCCTCCGAGCAGGCTCTGCTGGGAGGCGAACGGGGGAATTTCGGCGGCTGGAAAAGGAAAAAAAGGAATTTAAAAAGAAATTTTAAAAGGGTGGCGATGAGCTGGGGATGGAGGGGGTGATAATTAACTAATTAACTGCGGCGGCAGCGCCATCGATTCTGGGTCGTTAGCGGGGAGGTCGGAGCAGGGACAGCGCCAGGGGGGACACGAGGGTCCCTCCATGGGGGGGGACAGACGGACAGACTCACCCTCCTCGCCGGGGACGCTGGCGATGACACCGAGGGACGCGGATTTGAAACGGGACCAGCCCCGGGAGCGCGGCCCGGCCCGGGGCGCCGGGAGCCGCCTGGCGTCCTCCTGCCGGCGGGGACAGCGACAGTGGTGGCACTGCCACCCTCCCTCCCCCACAGCGGTCCCCAGATGGAAGCGGCTGCCGGGGGGAAGGAGCGTCCTGGGCACTCGGGGCGGTGGCAAAGCCACTCGTGGTGGTGGCAAAGGCACCCGGGATGGTGGCAGAGGCACAAGGACAGTGACAAAGGCACCAGGAATGTGGCACAGCCACTCAAGATGGTGACAAAGCCACTCTGGGCAATGGCAAACCAGCAGGACAATGGCCAAGCCAACTGGGATGATGGCAAAGCCACCCAGGATGGTGGCAAAGGCACAAGGACAGTGACAAAGCCACTCAAGATGGTGGCAAAGCCACTCAAGATGGTGGCAAAGCCACTCTGGGCAATGGCAAAGCCACCCAGGATGGTGGTAAAGACACAAGGACAGTGACAAAGCCACTCAGGACGATGCCAAAGCCACTCAAGATGGTGACAAAGTCACTCTGGGCAATGGCAAAGGCACCCGGGATGGTGGCAAAGGTACCAGGACTGTGACAAAGCCACTCAAGGTGGTGACAAAGTCACTCTGGGCAATGGCAAACCAGCAGGACAATGGCCAAGCCAACTTGGGATGATGGCAAAGCCACCCAAAGTGACAACAGGCTCACTCAAAATGATGCCAAAGCCACTCAGGACGATGCCAAAGCCACTCAAGACGGTGGCAAAGCCACTCTGGGCAATGGCAAAGGCCCAAGGACAGTGACAAAGTCACCAGAACTGTGGCAAAGCCACTCAAGGAGGTGACAAAGTCTCTCAGGACAATGGCAAAGTCACTCTGGGCAATGGCAAAGGTGAAAGGACAGTGACCAAGCCACCAGGGCTGTGGCAGAGCCATTCAAGGTGGTGACAAAGTCACTCTGGGCAATGGCAAAGCCACCCAGGATGATGGCAAAGGCACAAGGACAATGATGACAAAGCCACCAGGATTGTGGCAGAACTACTCAAGATGGTGACAAATTGTCTCAGGACAATGGCAAAATCCCTCAGGACAATGGCAAAGCCACCAGGGCTGTGGCAAAGCCACTCAAGATGGTGACAAAGTCTCAGGACAATGACAAAGCCACTCAAGATGGTGACAAAGTCACTCTGGGCAAAGGCAAAGCCACGCTGGGCAATGGCAAACCAGCAGGACGATGGCAAAGCCACCCAAAGTGACAACAGATTGACCCCAAATGATGCCAAAGTTGCTCAGGACGATGACAAATCCACTTGGGGTGAGAACAAAGCCACCCAGGATGTGACCAAAGCCACCAGGATGTGAACAAAGCCACCAGGACGGACAGCACAGCCCCCAGGATGTGACCAAAGCCCCCAGAATGTGACCAAAGCCACCAGGACGTGCCTTTCCCCCAGTGCTCCCCTCCCCGGTGTCCCCTGTCCCCTCCCCTGGCTCGGGTGGCCGCTGGGTGGCCCCGGGGTGACAGCAGGGTCCCACCTGTGCCCGCCTCACGTCGGCCTCGTCCTCCTCGTCCTGCGAGAGCAGCGAGTCCAGCTCGTCACTGCTGTGCACCAGGGGGGCTCTCCGGGGGTCCCGGGGGCGCCCACAGAGCCCCCCCAGCTGCTCCGCGCTGGAGCCGAGCTCGGGGCTCCTGCTGGGGGGGGACACGGGGAAAGTCACCCCCAAATCGGGGCCTTGAGGGGGGGACACCCCCAAAGCGGGTCCCCCAGGGGTGAGCAGGGAATTTGGGGTGTCCCCACTCAGGCAGGGATGCACGGAGGGTCCCAATCCCCAAATTTAGGGGGCTCAGGGATGCAGGAAGGTCCCCAAACCCCACTGGATGTGGGGGTGTCCCCACCAAGGCATGGAGGGTCCCAATCCCCAGATTTGGGGGGCTCAGGGATGCAGGAAGGTCCCCAAACCCCACTGGATTTGTGGGTGTCCCCACCCAGGCAGGGATGCACAGAGGATCCCAATTTGGGTTTGGGGGGCTCAGGGATGCAGGATGACCCCTGAACCCACTGGATTTGGGGGTGTCCCCACCAAGGCATGGAGGGTCCCAATCCCCAGATTTGGGGGGCTCAGGGATGCATGAAGACCCCCGACCCCACTAGATTTGGGGTTTGGGATTGGGGGTGTCCTCACCAAGGCAGGAATGGATCCCAATTTGTGTTTGGGGATCCTCAGGGATGCAGGAAGATCCCCAACCCCACTGGATTTGGGGGTGTCCCCACCCAGGCAGGGATGGATCACATTTTGGGTTTGGGGGGCTCAGAGATGCAGGAAAATTTGGGGGTTGGGGAATTTGGGGTGTCCTCACCAAGGCAGGGATGCACAGAGGATCCCAATTTGGATTTGGGGGGCTCAGGGATGCAGGAAGACCCCTGAACCCACTGGATCTGGGAGTGTCCCCACCAAGGCATGGAGGGTCCCAATCCCCAAATTTGGGGGTCTCAGGGATGGAGGAAGATCCTGACACTGTTGCATTTGGGGAGTGGGATTTTGGGTGTCCCCACCCAGGCAGGAATGGATCCCAATTTGGGTTTGGGGGCTTGGAAGACCCCTGACCCCGGTGGATTTGGGGGTGTCCCCACCAAAGCAGGGATGGATCCCAGTCCCTGGATTTGGGGGGCTCAGAGATGCAGGAAGATCCTGACCCCTGCAGGATTTGGGGGTCGGGGCTGGGGGTGTCCCCACCAAGGCAGGGATGGATTTGGGGGCTCAGGGATGGAGGAAGACCCCCAACCCCACTGGATTTGGGGGTGTCCCCACCCAGGCAGGGATGGACCCCAATCCCCGGGTTTGGGGGGCTCAGAAGACCCCCGACCCCTCTGGATTTGGGGTGATGGTGCCCCGGGGGTCCCCCCGTACCTGAGCTGCCCATAGCCCGGGATGCCCCGCGGTTCCTTGCCCGGTTCCCAGCTGTGCCTCCGGAAAGGGTCCAGGGAGCTCCGCAGGGCCCGGGATCTGCGCAGGGCCACGCCGGGGATCCGCCCTTCATCCTCCTCCTCATCCTCCTCATCCTCATCCCAGGCCGTGCCGGGCTCCAGGACGGACACGCAGCGGCGCCTCGGGGGCGGGAGCCCCCCACAGGGCTCTGGGGTGACTTGGGGGGGCTCCAGGATTTTGGGGGGCTCCAGAACTTGGTGGGGCTCCAGGATTTTGGGGGGCTCCAGGATTTTGGGGTCCTCCAGGATTTTGGGGGGCTCCAGGATTTTGGGGCGCTCCCGGTGCCGCTCAGGGCCGGACGCTGCAGGAAGGGGGAATGGAGGGGTTAAGGGGAGTCCAGCCCAGCCCTGAGGGGATTTTGGGGGGTCTCAGCCCGAGCAGGGGGGGGCGTTCCGGTGTCCCCACAGTGATGGAGGGTCCCCAAAGCCCCCAGTGGGGGCAGGAAATTCAAAATCCACCCCCCTGCCCCAGGCTGAGCTCTTGTGGTTATTCATTAAACTGGGAGGAATTCGGGAAGGGAGGAGAGAGGTGGGGAAGGGGAAAATGGGAAAGGGAGAGGAAATGGGAAAATGGGATTGGGATTGGGAATGGGAGAGAGAATGGGAACGGGAACAGGGAATGGGGTTGGGAATGGGAAAATGGGAAAATGGGAAAATGGGAAAATGGGAAAATGGGAAAATGGGAAAATGGGAAAATGGGATGGGGTTGGGAATGGGACTTGGAGAGGGAATGGGAATTGGAGAGGGAATGGGAAAATGGGATTGGGAAATGGAGTGGGAATGGGAATGGAAAATGGGAATGGGAATGGGAGAGGGAATGGGAAAATGGGATTGGGAAAATGGGATTGGGAAAATGGGAATGAGTACAGGAATGGGAAAGGGAGGGGGAAAGGGATTGGGAATGGAAAAGGAAGTGGGAGTGGGAATGGGAGTGGGAAAAGGAATGGGAATGAGAATGGGAATGGGAATGGGAGAGGGAATGGGATTGGGATTGGGATTGGGACCTCCCATCCCAGGGTGACCCCTCAAGGGTGCAGCTCCCCTGAGCCCCCAAATTCCCACCCTGACGGGAGGAATAAACCCCCCCAGAGTGAGGAGAGGGGCCCAGGGGGGCTTTAGAGGGACTGGGGGGTCTGGGATGGGATCTGGGGTGGGTTTGGGATGGGGCTGGGAGAGGCTGTGGGATGGGAACACGAAGAGGTTTGGGATGGGAATTATGGCGAGGTTTGGGGTGGGATCTGAGAGGGTTTTGGGATGGGATCTGAGATGAAGTCTGAGCAGGTTTTGGGATGGGATCTGAGTTGGGATCTGAGCGGGTTTTGGGATGGGATCTGAGTTGGGATCTGGGGGATTTCAGCCTGGCCATAGCCACTAAAAGGCCCCACGAGACCGGGAAACTCCTGGGAATCCTGACCCCCTCCCAAAATCCCGACATCCCCCCAGAACCCCCACACCCCCTGAGCATCCCGAGCCAGCTGCTCCTGCTGGGATCCCCTCCTGGATCCTGGGCTGCTCCCGATGGATCCCCCCAATCCCTGGGCCACAATCCCCAAATCCCAGCCCCGTCCCCACATCCTGGCCTGGCCAGACTCACCCCGCTGGGCACAGGGAGAGGACTGGGATGAGCTGGGATGAGCTGGGATGAGCTCAGCCGTTTTTCCTGTTTTTACATTCCCAGCCCGGTCAGCTGATTTAAAAAAAAGAAAACAACAAAAAAAAATTAAAAAAAAACCCACAACGTTTTCCTTTGTGGATCTGCTGGGGATCGGCCACAAATGCGGGATAATAAATATGAAATCATAAATAAATGAGGAGAGGAGCGTGGCCATGGCTCCAGGGGAAAACCACAGGCACGGCTCTTCCCAAGAGCCCACGAGGCTCCCCCAACTCTCAGATTTTGGGGTTCCCGAGCTCATCCAGGTGCAGGAAAGCAGCCGGGATGTGCAGGAGCTTCCCTGAGCCTGGTGGGAATCTCAGGATGCAAATCCGAGCTCTGGAGCAGGGAAAGGGAAATCCTGCAGCAGCTGCCCCAAAATCCCAATTCCGGGGACAGCTCCCCCCAAAATCCCGATCCTGGGGACAGATTCCCCCCCCACCAAATCCCGATCTGGGGGGCAGCTCCAGCCCCAAATCCCGATCCCCCCTCCAAATCCCGATACTGGGGACAGTCCCCCCCAAATCCCGATATTGGGGACAGCCCCCCCCAAATCCTGGTCCTGGGGGCAGCTCCAGCCCCAAATCCCGATCCCCCTCCCAAATCCCGATCTTGGGGACCGATCCCCCAAAATCCCGGTCCTGGGGAAAACCCCGAAATGTTGGTGGTGGAGTGACGGGTTTGGATCCCGACCGGGACTCGGGAACGGCGGGATAACGCCGGGATAACGCCGGGATAACACCGGGATAACACCGGGATAACACCGGGATAACACCGGGATACCGGCGGACCGGGAATTTCGGGATCTTCTCCGAGCTGGGAACGGCGGGGTGGGATTCCCGCTGGGAATACCGGAATTCCCGGAGGGATTTGGACCCGGAGTTTTCCCAGCACCGTCCGGTACCGGCGGGGAACGATCGGCGGGGGATCCCCATCCCGGGGGTACCGGAGGGAACCGGGATCGCGACCTTGGGGGGACCACGGAGAAGAGGCCCTGGGGTGGGCTCGGGGGGGCTCAGAGAGGATTTTGGGGGGTCCTGCTGTCCCCAGGTCACCCCGGGTCACCCCGGTCCTACCTGCGGGTGACGGGAGCGGGGGTTGAGCTCGGTGCCAGGCGGAAATTCCCAAATTCCCAATTCCCAAATTCCCAATTCCCAAGGAGGTCCCGGCGGTTCCCGAGGAGGGGTCCCAGCCCCGCGCCCCCTCCCCCTTCGCTCTCGCCTCCCGCACTCCAAACAAACCAGGAACCACTCGGCCGAGCGGAGCCTTTTCCCTGTTAACCCTTTATCCCGCAGATCCGGGGGTGCCGCTGCCGCTCCCCAAATCCCGAACCGATCCCTGTTCCCCCCCCCGCCTCCCACAGCCCTCGGCACCCCCCGGTTCCCTTTCCCAGAGATTTTCAGGGATCGGGAACAGCCCCCGAGTCCCCCTCGGGGTGAAACTCTCCCTTCCCCACTCCCCGAGATCCTTCCCATGGGATTTATGGGTGATTCAGCCGGGAACCCCCAAAACACCGCAGGGCAGGGCGGGGCTGGCTCCGTGCCTCAGTTTCCCTGCCCCAAAGGCAAGAATTCCTTCACCCCCACTGGAATATTCCCATTTTTCCAACCCGCAGCCTGCAGAACCCCACATCCCACGGGGCTGAACCCCAAATCCACGGCGCTGCCCCCACATCCCCACCTTGTCCCGGTTCCGCACGGGTCACACACCTTGGGCAATGCCAGCGCAGCCGGATCCAGGCGGGATTTCATCTCCTGGGAGAAACCGGCACGGAACGGGTTAATCCCGGCTGCACCGGCTCCATCCCGCTCCGGAGGCACCTGCGGGCCCGCAGCACCCCGATTCCCACCTCATGGGAATATCCAGGAATGTGGAAAAGCCCCGGGAGCGCCCAGATTTTCCCTGGATTTCTCCTCGCCAGCAGAAATCCCAGGAAAATCCCAAATTTTCGCCCCCTCCGGAGCCCAACGGCCCCGGGTTCCGTCTCCCTGTGGGTATTCCCGGGATTTGTCCCGCCGGGAAGGTGTTTGTTTAAACAAACGGGCGGAACGGGGACCTTTGTGCGCGATTCGGGAGGTGCCAGGAGGTGCCAACTCCCCGGACCCGAGCCGTGCCCGCTGCCGAAGCTTTTCCAGGGATTTCCTCGGGAATTCTCTTTCCCGGGGCAGGGATTGAGTGAGTCTCCTTTTCCCAGGTTTTTTGGGGGTTAAATTTTGGCCTGGCGGTTTCCTGGTTCTGCGGGTCCGCCCCGCGGCGCTTGTGTGCATAAACCTTTGGAATTGGGGTGGAATTTGGGAAGCTGGGGCTTGAATTCCTGGATGGAGGCGGGAATGGGGTCTTTGAGTCTTTGCCGAGCCAAGCTGTGATTCCATAGAGGGGCAAAAACTCCTTCCCCAAATCGCCAGAAATATTCCAGATGTGGAATCTTTCTCTGAAGCCTTTTCCAACTTGAATAATTCCATAATTTCCAAGGGAATTCTGGAATTTTCTCCTCCTCACCAGGGTCCTTTAGCGGGGGGGGTTCATCCTTCCCGATGCCGCAGCTCCACCCCCCGAAATCCAGGGAGGCGCCAGGATTTGGGATCCAACAGGGACAACTCCTTTTCCCAACAAAACCTCGCCCTAAATCCCAATGCGGCCGCTGGGAATGAGCCACCCTCGCCCTTTTTCCAGCTGGAAATCCCATGGGAACGGCAGCTGGGATCATCCTTACCCCGCATCCCGGCGCTCCGATCCTCCCGGCAGCTCGGATCCCCCCGGCACGGGAAGGGTGGGATCCGGGGGTGAGGAATTCCAGCCTTGGGGACATTGTTTAGGGACAAAAGGGACACTGTTCCCTCGGGATCTCCATCCACCAACACGGAATTCTTGGCTGTGGGGTGATGGGAGCCACCAAATATTGGAATTTTTTGGGGGGATTATCTCCCAAATATCGGGATTTTTGAGGCAGCAAGATGCAAATCTTTTATTTTCCATGGAATATCTGCAATTCCAGCAGCGTCACACTGGGGAAGGAAATCGATGTCCGGCATCGCAGCAGCTCCAGAGGGAGGAACCCATGATCCCAGTGATCCCAGTACCTGATCCCAGTGACCCCAGTGATCCTGGTACCCAATCCCAATGATCCCAGTGATCCCTGTGATCCCAGTGAACCTGGTACCCAATCCCAATAATCTCTGTGATCCCAGTGATCTGGATACTGGAATCCCAGTGACCCCAGTGATCCTGGTACCCAATCCCAATGATCCCAGTGACCCCTGGGATCCCAGTACCTGATCCCAATGATCCTTGTGAGCCCAGTGATCCCAGTAATTGATCCCAAAGATCCCTGTGGTCTCTGTGATCCCAGTATCCAATCCCAATGATCTCAGAGATCCTTGTACCTGATCCTAATTATCACTGTGATCCCAGTATCCAATCCCAATGATCCCAGTGTTCCCAGTGATCCTTGTACCCAATCCCAATGATTCCAATGATCCCAGGGATTCTTGTACCCAATCCAAATGATCCCTGTGATCCCAATGATCCCTGTGATCCCAGAATCCAATCCCAATGATCACAATGATCCCTGTGATCCCAGTACCTGATCCCAATGATCCTGGTGAGCCCAGTGATCCCAGTAATTGATCCCAAAGATCCCTGTGGTCTCTGTGATCCCAGTATCCAATCCCAATGATTCCAATGATCCCAGTGATCCTTGTACCCAATCCCAATGATCCCCATGATCCCAATGATCCCTGTGATCCCAGTACCTGATCCCAATGATCCTTGTGAGCCCAGTGATCCCTGGGATCCCAGCACTTGATCCCAAAGACACCTGTGGTTCCAATGATCCCAGAGATCCTTGTACCCGATCCCAAAGATCCCAGTGATCCCAGTATCCAACCTCAATGATCCCAGTGATCCTTGTACCTGATCCCAATGCTCCCTGTGATCCCAATGATCCCTGTGATCCTGGCACCCAATCCCAATGATCCCAGCGATCCCAATGATCCCAGTATCCAACCCCAGTGATCCCAGTGATCCTGACACCCAATCCCAATGATCCCTAAGATCCCAGTGATCCCTGTACCCGATCCCAATGCTCTGTGATCCCAGTATCTGATCCCTATTATCCCTGTGACCAATCCCTGCAGGAATCACCATTTTACTCCCAAAACCCCAATTTTCCTCCCCAAAAAGAGAACTCCCTGGATCCCTACCAACAACATTCCCCCATCCCACGCCCCGGATCCCCTCCCAACCCACAGATCCAACCACCAGACGATGCCCAGCACTGGAAAGCGACCCTGGAAGAGGAGGAATCCCTGGAATCCATGGAAATCTGGAGCCTGGGGAGGCGCCTGGAGTGCAGGTGCAGATCAGGTCTAGATCAGGTCTAGACCAGGTCCAGACCAGGTCCAGAGCAGGTCTAGATGAGCGGGTAGGAGGCGTAGCTGGCGATGCCGCAGAGGTTGGAGGCGTTGCGGGCCATGCGGATGTACCCGGCGTCCCCGAAATGCACGCCCCAGCTTTGGGAACAGGGAGAAGAAAACAGGGAAAATTCCTCATTTTTTTTTAAAAGGAGAAGGTGCCAGAATCCTGAGATTCATGGAACCATTTGGTGTGGAAACCCAGGGCACCACAGGGAATATTTCTCTGTTTGCTCTTGGGTGCAATGACCCCCCAGGGGAACACTGATTTTGACCCTCATTCATGGAGAAAGTTTTCTAAACTTCAAGATAGACTAAAATCCATAAAAGTTGGAAATTATGGAGAGTAGTGTAGAGGTATCACTTGGTGAGAAATTTAAATTTTGGGATTTTTAGTGTGCAAGATGGAAGGTCGTCCTGGGTTTCTTCTTCCTTCTTCTTCATGGGTTTGGGTGGCATTTTGTAATTGGGTGGGAAAATCCACATTGTGGGCTTTTTGGGATCAGTTATTGGGTTAAAAGGGGAAATAATGTAGGTGTCAGTTCTTAATTGGATAGTTTAGTCTTAAAAGACCTTGGAACAAGAGATTGTTGGCCATTTTGTGCCTTGCTGCCCAACTCGCCATAGTGAAATTGTTTTACTGATAAGAAATAATCGACACTTGAGTCCCAGCATGAAATATCACCTCAAATGTCTCCAGTCCAGACCCAGAGAAACTCACAACTGGTACCACCACAATTTGGGTTGGAAAAGTCCTCGGAAATCACAAAATCCAACTGTCCCCAAGGTTGCCAAGGCCACCACCATGGCAATGTGTTCCCAAGTGCCACATCCACACGGATTTGGGCAGCTCCAAACACAAAATCCTGGGATTATGGAGTGGGTTGGGCCAGAATGGACCTTGTGGATCATCGTTCCAACCCTCCCATGGGTGAAGAAGCACCTGGACAAGGCCCTGAGGGACAAGGTGGGAGTTTTGGGGTGTCCAGGGCTGGGACTTGGACTCTTTGTGGGTCTCCATCCAGCTGGGAATGTTCCAGAATTCCCTGTGGATGCTCAGGGTTTTTACCTGTTCTTCACCAGCCAATATTCCTTGTTTTCCAGGGAGCCGTATCCCACCACCAGCACGCCGTGGTTCACCACCTGCGAGCACTGGGGGTCATCAAACACCCCTGGGGAGGGAGAAAATTCAGAATTCCAATGGATCCCAGCCTCCCTCCAGGAATTCACCACCAGCCTCCCAAACCCCACCCGAATTCCCAACGACCCCTCTCACCAGGGAAGGATTCTGGGGCGAAAGAAAGGAAGAAGATGGATTTGGAAAGTTGGAAGGATTCTGGGGTGAAAGAAAGGAAGAAGGTGGATTTGGAAGGTTGGAAGGATTCTGGAAAGAAAGGAAGAAGGCGGATTTGGAAAGTTGGAAGGATTCTGGGGTGAAAGAAAGGAAGAAGGTGGATTTGGAAAGTTGGAAGGATTCTGGGGTGAAAGAAAGGAAGAAGGTGGATTTGGAAGGTTGGAAGGATTCTGGAAAGAAAGGAAGAAGGCGGATTTGGAAAGTTGGAAGGATTCTGGGGTGAAAGAAAGGAAGAAGGTGGATTTGGAAAGTTGGAAGGATTCTGGAAAGAAAGGAAGGAAGAAGGTGGATTTGGAAGGTTGGAAGGATTCTGGAAAGAAAGGAAGAAGGTGGATTTGGAAAGTTAGAAGGATTCTGTTGGAACGTTGGAAGGATTGTGGAAGGAGAGGAAGAAGGTGGATTTGGAAAGTTAGGATTCTGTTGGAATGTTGGAAGGATTGTGGAAGGAAAGGAAGAAGATGGATTTGGAAGGTTGGAAGGATTCTGCAAAGAAAGTGGATTTGGAAGGTTGGAAGAGCCCTAAAGGCCTCAAGACCATCCCACTCCAGCCTCCCTCCAGGAATTAACCCAAAAATCCCCGAATTCCGCCCAATCCGGAGGCCTCACCGGAGCGGTAGAGGAAGAAGCTGGGCCGGGTGGCGTCGATGGCCACGGCCACGGGGCCCACGGTGGCCACGGCGTCCCTGAGCGCGGCCTCGTCGCCCTCGGGCAGCTCCACATAGCGGGAGCAGGAGGCGGCGCGGGCGGAGGCGTTGTAGTGGCACGTCCCGTTCTGATGGGAAACGGGGGAAAAACGGGAAATGGGAATGAGGTGGGAAATGGGAATGAGCCGGGAAATGGGAATGAACCAGGAAATGGGAATGAACCGGGAAATGGGAATGAGGCGGGAAATGGGAATGAGGCGGGAAATGGGAATGAGGTGGGAAATGGGAATGAACCAGGAAATGGGAATGAACCGGGAAATGGGAATGAGGTGGGAAATGGGAATGAACCAGGAAATGGGAATGAACCGGGAAATGGGAATGAGGTGGGAAATGGGAATGAACCAGGAAATGGGAATGAACCGGGAAATGGGAATGAGGTGGGAAATGGGAATGAGGTGGGAAATGGGAACGAACCGGGAAATGGGAACCAGGAATGAGGTAGGAAACAGGAATGATGTGGGAAACGGGAACCAGGCAGGAAATGGGAATGAGGTGGGAAATGGGAAGGAGATTGGAAATGGGAAGGAGATGGGAAATGGAAATAAACCAGGAAACAGGAATGAGCTGAGAAACGGAAACGAGACAGGAAACGAGAACGAGCCAAGGAATGGGAATTAACTGGGAAACGGGGATGAGACAAGGAATAGGAACAAGTCTAGAGATGGGAACCAGCCAGAAAACGGGAACAAGCCAAGAAATGGGAATGAGCCAGGAAATGGGAATGAGGTGGGAAATGGGAATGAGATGGGAAATGGGAACCAGGTGGGAAATAGGAATGAGGTGGGAGATGGGAACGAGCCGGGAAACGGGAATGAACTGGGAAATGGGAATGAGATGGGAAATGGGAGTGAGCTGAGAAACGGGAATGAGCTGGGAAATGGGAATGAGACGGGAAATGGGAATGAGATGGGAAACGGGAGTGAGCTGGGAGATGGGAGTGAGCCAAGAAATGGGAAAGCAGCAAGAAACGGGAATTAGACGGGAAATGGGAACGAGCTAACAAATGGGAACCAGCCGGGAAATGGGAACAAGCCAAGCAATGGGAATGAGCCAAGAAATGGGAATGAGCCCATGGGATCCAGGAGCGTTCCCAGACCCCCATCCAAGCCCCTCCAGTCCTGCCTCCCCCATCCTTGGTTTGTTTCTCACAGGATTCTCTGTCCTTTTTCCTCAAAAACATCCAAAATTCCAACCCCATCCTGGGGTTGGTTCGCCTTCTCAATCCCAACTAAATCCAGCACAAGATTCCATCCTCATCCTCCTCTTCCCTGAAGCCTCCATCCTCGTCCTCCCTATCCACAGATGCTTCTCATTCCCTCCAGACCCCAGGAACAGCTTTTCCCTCTGTGGCTCCACGTTTGGAGAGTCAATTCCCACTTTTTCTTGGATTGAGCTGTTGTTGCTCTGACCCATTTCCTGGGATCGTGTTTTCAGGAGGCTCCTGACCCATTTTCCCCTCCCCTCCAGCTCGTTGCTTAAGAAATGGTGAAATAACCAGGTAGGAATTCCAGCTCCTGGTCCAGTCATTCCCCTCCAAACAATCCCAAAGTTCCTGGCCTGGCTTTGGATCCTGAGGTGCCACCAGAAAACCAACGCAGGGGGAATTGGATTGGAGAAGAGGGAAGAAAACAGGAACAGGGTGAGGTTTCCATGAGTTTTCCAGGAAAAGAGGTTTTCCAGGCCCACCTGAGCCGTGTAGGGATAGGACTCCTCGGACTCGATGCCGCCGTTGTCGATGATGTACTGGAACGCCTCCGTCATGAACCCGCCGGCACAGCCCTTGTTCCCGTACATCCCGGAGCAATCCACCAGGTTCTGGACGCTCAGGGACACCAAATTCCCGGTTTTCAGCTTCAGCTGCGCCTCCAGCGCTCCCACGGCGCTGAAGGCCCAGCAGGATCCGCAGGCGCCCTGCGAAGGAGGCGGGAGAGGCTCAGGAGCTGCCGTGGGGAGCAGAGGGAGGATCCCGGGGTGAGGCTCACCTGGTTCTTCACCTCGGTCACACAGCCCTTGTCCCGCCAGTCCAGAGCCTCGGGGATGTCCCCAACAGGCCGGGGTCGGGCTGGGAATGCAGAATTCCCACGGGGACGGGGACGGAGCTGGAGCCCCGTCAGCAAAGCCGCCACCTCCTCGCTGGTCTGGGGGGAAGGAGAATCCCAGAGGGTGATTCCTGCTCTGTGTCAGCCCCATATGAGGGTGGTGCGGGATTTCTGAGGTGGAATTGGCTGTGGGGGATCCTCAACTCCTTGTTTTTCCATTTAATTTCCAGAGTTTAATCAGAAAAGGAAAAGCTCAGCCCCAGCTCCCCAAATCGCTGGAAAATGGGTCATAACCCCCCCGCAAATTTGGGATGATCCATAAAAATCCCAAATGACCAGGACAGCTCCTGTGTGCCCCAAACCCCACCCCAGGGAGTTCTTTCCTCACGGAATTCCTCACAGAATTCCAGACAGCTCCGGTGTGTCCCAAATCCCACCCAAGGAGCTCTTTCCTCACAGAATCCCTGTCCCTGGCTGCTGGATCCCACCGGGACGGGCTGAGGGGGGTGTCAGGAGCTTTCCCACCCCAGACCCACCAAGATCCAGGTTCAGTCCCCCTCCAGGGCAATTCCAGAGGGCTGGAACCGCTGCCAGCACCCACCATGTCCCCCAGGTGGTTCATGCCCAGCGTGTAGGAGCGGAGCCCCAGCGAGTGCTCCAGGTTGTGGAGGGTCACCAGCCACAGGTTCTTCTCCCACGTCAGGCGACGGAGCAAATCCTCCTGCAATCCCAGCAGGGCCCTGTCAGAGCCGGGACAGCCCCTCCAGAGCCATCCCAGCCCAGTTCATCCCAGTAAAAGCCGTTGGGAGCCCCAGCTGGGTCATCCCTGGGGAGCGGCTGCGCTCAGAACGCCATCGGATCTTATCCAAAATCCTGGGATATTCCCAGGACATTCCCAACTCCCATCCTATCACATTCCCACCTGGGGGTGATATTCCTTGCCGTAGGATTTTTTCCAGAGCTCCCAGTGCCGGTCCAGCGCGGGGTCGGGCTGTCCCAGGGCCAGCACCAGCAGGGCCAGGAGGGCGGCGGGAGCCAGCGGCTCCATCCCGGGATTCGGAGCAGGAGCCGAGGGCTCAGAGCCGGGATTGACCCCTCGGTGACAAATCCGGTCTGGGCAGGGAGGTGACAACACCCCGGTGACCTGGTGGTGCCACCGGCCCGCCCGGACACGCAGCACAAAATTCCCTGCAGGGGAGAATCCCGGAGCCAGCCTGGTGTCCGTGAGGACAGGCCAGGACACATCCGAGCTGCTGGGACAAATCCATGCCCAAAAATCCCCAAATTCCCTGGTTTTACCCAAGCAGTGCCCCCCAGCATGGGATACACCGACAATCCCACAATCCAGGTGGAGGTTTGGGATAAAACAGACCCTAAACCCCCATAAATCCACTTGTCCCCGAGTTTTACTTCCTCCAAGGGCTCCTGGGGCGGGGATTAAAACATCAAAGCCGCCCAAATTACCTCCAGAAGCTGCTCCGGGCCGGCTCCGACCTCCAGGAGGGGCTGGGGAGGGGATCTGGGGATTTGGGCTCGGATCCGGAGCGTTCCCGGCGCCGGCACTGCTGGGATTTGGGGCACGGGGCAGCGGCGCCGTGGGGAGAAATCACGAGCCAGGAAATGAGGGAACGAGGAACCGAAAGTCCAAATTTCAATTTCAGTTCAGCTCTGAGGGGCCGGCAGGGCGAGAGGTTCCAGAAAACACCCAGGGAGGGAGGGAGGGTTTGTTGTTTCAGCACCCCAAAAATGCAGGGTGAGAGCGGGGTCACAGCTCGGAGTGGGTTTGGGGAGCTCCAGGTGGGAATGGGGAGAGCTGAGCCCCCAGTTCACCCCACCAGAGCCAGATCTGGGCAAAACATCCTGGTTATTCCCCTCCAGATGGGAAAAGAGGATCCACATTAGGATCAGAGCACTGATCCATGTTAGGATCAGCAAGGGGAGCAGGAGACATGGATATTCCCAGTTCTTCCAGTTAAACCACAGACAGAAAAGGTTTATCCAGGTGCAATTCCCAATTGAGCATCCCCACAAGGACAGCAAGGAGATTTGTCCCACCCCAGGGTGGTGGTGGCACCACCTGGATTGAGAATCATGGAATGCTTTGGGAAGGGACAGCAGGGACACCTCCCAGGAAGGAATTCCCTCCCCACATCCCCAAACCCCGCTGTGTCCCTGCAGTCAAGAACCAGACCTGACTCATTTTGGGTATTTTATCCAAAATTTATTAGCGGGAAGCGGAGGGGGCGACAGGGACAGGGCGGAATTCCCGTGTGTCTCCGTGGCATCCCGGCTGCCTCAGTGCTGCTTCCGCCGGAACGAGCAGCCTGGGGGAGCAAACACAGACCTGGCAATGCTGCATCCCTCTGGGAACGGGAATTCCAACTCTCCCAACCCGAATTCTGGGGAATTCTGCTGGTGAATGCTCCCAAAACAGCCAAAATTCCAAACCTCTCCTTGGCATTGCAACCCTCCACCAGAATCCCAAAACTCTGCTGAGGGGGGAATCAGTCCCGCTGACATCCCAAATCCCCCCTGGGATCCCAAATCCCCCCACCCCAAGCAGATACCATCCCATCCCAGGGTCCCAAAACCCTCCACACGCTGCCCCCCACCCCAAACATCCCCAGATCCCCCCAAGCCCTCCTTGGGTGGCACCTCCCCATAGAGCAGCCCCAAATTCCTCCATCCCCTCCCACCTTCGGTATTCCCAAAGCCCCCTCGGGATACCCACCCTCGGTGAGCCGGGCCTTGCCCCCCGTGGGCTGGCACAGCACCGTGGAGCAGCCCACGCAGAGCACCACGGTCTGGGCATGGCTGAACACGGTCGTGATCTTGTAACAGCCTGCGGGGACAGCGTGGGGACAGCGGAGTTACCGGGGGGGACAAGGGCAGGGGGACCGGGACACGTGGAGAGACGCGGAGGGAAAATGGGACAGGGCAGGAAACGCGTGAAGGAACACGAAAGGGGGATACCGGGAAGGACACGGAGGGAGAGCCCGGTGGGAAACGGGGAAAAACACGAAGAGACGGCGGGACACAGAGAAATAAACACATGGAAGGGCGAAGAGAGAGCGGAGACAACAGCGAGACACAGGGAGACCCTCGATGCCCACCGGGGCACTTGACGTCCATGAAATACGAGTTGGGGCTCTGCACCAGCCGCTTCTTCTTATGCTTGCGCTTCTCCTCCTCGGGAGACGGATGCAACAGGTCCTTGGCGAGCTGTGGGCACACCGGGATCGGTCAGTCCTGGGCGCACCGCGATCGCTCCCGCTCCCCCCACCCTCCGTCCCCTCACGCCGCTGCCGCCATCTTGGGGCTCCCCCGTTCGCGCTCCTCGCCCTCAGCGCCCCGCGCGCCCCCGGCCCTGCCGCCCTCCCTGCGCCTTCCCCGCGCCCTCCCGCCCCTCGCTGGCCCCGCCGGGCGCGGTCCCGGGGCGGCCGAAGGGCGGTGGAGCCCGGGCAGGGTCGGGCCGCACTCACAGGCATGGCGGCGGCGGCGTGAGGGGCCGGAAAGGGATGGGCTTAGCTCCGCATCGCCATTTCCGTTGCGGGGTGGCCCCAGGGGCGGAAGTGGGGCGGTGCCATAGTTGGGCTGTGGCGGCGGTGCTGACGCCATTTTGGGAAGGTCGCTCACTTAGCAGCCTTTTGGGACGGTCGTTAAAGTTGTGTCACTTTGACTAAGGCTCCCCCATTGCCGCCATTTGGGGAGATCCTTTAGACTGTCGGAATTTAGGAAGGGGCCTCATTGTCAGGTCGTTCGTGTTTCCGCCATTTTGATGGTCCTTGTGTTGTCGCCATCTTGGGGAGGCCTTCATGGCCGTCCGCCATTTTGAGAAGGTCATTGAACCGCTGCCATCTTGGGATGGTGGCGCTAGCGCCATTTTGGGAGTGGCATATCGGTGTAGTGACGTAAGAGTACCGATTTGGTGACGTCATATGGGCGTGGCGTCACAACGGGAGGCGGGGCTGCAGCCAGGCCCCGCCCGGGGGGGCCGGCCCGGTCCCGGTGGCGGCGGGCGGTGGCGGGGGCCATGGCCAAGGCCTACGACCACCTCTTCAAGCTGCTGCTGATCGGGGACAGCGGCGTGGGCAAGACCTGCCTCGTCATCCGCTTTGCCGAGGACAACTTCAGCAGCACCTACATCTCCACCATCGGTGAGTGAGACCCCCTCGGGACCCCCCCGGGACCCCCCTAATGGGGACCCACCGGGATTTACCGGCACCCGCCAAACCGGGACCCACCGGGATTGTCCGAGACTTCCCTCGAGACCCTCCCCAAGTGGGAACCTCCGGGATTCACCGGGACCTCCCAACGGGACCCACCGGGATTGTTCGGGACTCCAATCGTGGGACCCCTCTGGGATCCCCCAACCGGGATTCACCGGGACCCCCCCTCTCTGAAGTCACTCAAGGACCTTTCCCAGATGCTTCCACCCCGGGACCCCCATCCCGGGATTCACCGGGACCCCCTCCTCACCGAAATCCCCCCGGGACTCCTCCCAGATTCCTCTGTCCCGGAACCCACCGGGACCCCATCCCGGGATTCACCGGAACCCCCATCCCGGGATTCACCGGTACCTCCCCTCTCTAAAATCCCCGCGGGACCCCTCCCATATCTCTCTGTCCCGGCACCTCCATCCCGGGATTCACCGGGCACTCAGCAGGAACCCCCACCCCAAAATCCCCGGGACCCCCACGCTGGAACTCACCGGAACCCCCCACCGGGAGCCCACCGGGTTCTTCCCGGGAACCTCCACCCCGGAATGCCCCGGGATTCCCCTCCCGGATTTTGCCCTCCCCTTTCCCGGAGAGCCAGATGGTTCCTGGGCGCCGGAATGCCGGCGCTGCGAGCACTGGGAGCACTGGGAGGGGACTGGTTCTGCTCCCAGTGCCCCTCTCCCTTTCCCCCAGGCATCGACTTCAAGATCCGCACTGTGGATATCGATGGGAAGAAGATCAAGCTGCAGGTCTGGTGAGTCGGGGATGAGGGATGCTCAGGGAAGGTTGGAGACCCCCAAAATCCCCCCAAAAAAATTCCCCCAAAATCCCCAAACCCGCCCCGTTTCCGCAGGGACACGGCGGGACAGGAACGCTTCAAAACCATCACCACGGCCTATTACCGCGGAGCCGTGGTACGGGGAGGGGGCTGCAGCCCGGGGGGGGTCGGGACCCCATCCCAAAACCGCGGGCAGGGGGTCCCGACCCCCCCTGTGACCCCCGATCCCCTCCAGGGCATCGTCCTGGTGTACGACATCACGGACGAGAAATCCTTCGAGAACATCCAGAACTGGATGAAAAGCATCAAGGAGGTGGGTGGGGGGATTCTGGGGAGGGAGGGGGGGGAATTGGGTGGGGGTCGCGGGGGTCCTGCCCGTGTTTCCCTCTCCTGTCCCCAGAACGCCTCGGCCGGGGTGGAGCGGCTCCTCCTGGGCAACAAGTGCGACATGGAGGGGAGGAGGAAAGTGCAGCGGGACGCGGCCGAGAAGGTGGGAGGGGGCTCGGGGAGGGGGCTGGGAGGGAATTAGGGGTGCTGGGGGGTCCCTGGGGGTGGAACTGGGGGGGTTTTGTGGGATTGGAGGGTCTGGAGGCGGCTTTGGGGCTGGGGGGCTCTGGGGACACACTGGAGGAGTCTATGGGGGCTCCATGGGAATTGGGGGTCACAGGAGGGTTGGGGGGTGTTATTTGGATTGGGGGGGGGTCCCAGGGGGTTTGGGGAGGGGTTAGTGGGATTGGAGGGGGTCCCAGGGGGCTGGAGGGGCTGCGAGGGGATCACAGGAGGGTCACGGTGCCTCAGCTGGCCAAGGAACACGGGATTCGCTTCTTCGAGACCAGCGCCAAGTCCAGCCAGAACGTGGAGGAGGTGAGGGGGGGTCCCTGGGACTGCACCCCCAAATTTGCCGGGATGGGAGTCCCTCCTTCCTCCCGGAGGGTCCCCAGGCACTGCCCCCCCTCTGAGCAGCCCCTGTCCCCGCAGGCTTTCTGCACGCTGGCACGGGACATCCTGCACAAATCCTTCAGCAAAGCCGTGAGTGGGGCCGGGATTTGGGGGTGGGGGGCAGCCCAGGGACCCCCCCTGCGCCCCCCTGACCCCCCACTCTCTCCGCAGCCCCCCGGCAGCAGCAGCAGCAGGGCCCTGCTGGAGCCCGGCGCCCCCCGGAAGGCCGGCGGGAGGTGCTCCCTGGGGTAGGGGCTCGGGAGCTCCCCGAGACCCCCGGGGCAGCGCGGGCGCCTCTCCGGAGGGATCTGGGGGGGAATCTGGGGGGATTTGGGGCTGCCCCCCTCTCTCCTTGTGCCATAAAGCCCCGCTGTGCCTTGTCCCGGCTCCGGAGTCTCTTTGATGGGGGTTTGGAGGGAGCGGAACGGGGTTGGGGTCGCGGTCGGGAGCGGGATTGCGATCAGGATCGGGACTGGAGACGGGACCGGGATCCGGGACCCGGATCGGGGTCGCGACCGGAATCGGGACAGGGACCGGGACCGGTATCGGGATTGGAGACGGGATCGAGATCAAAATTGCGATCGGGACCCGGACCGGGACGAGCGGCGGCGAGGCCGCGCCCAAGCCACGCCCACAACACCAAACTTGGATTTGAACCACGCCCACGCTCAAGCCACGCCCACAACACCAAACTTGGATTTGAACCACGCCTACGTCCAGAGCCACGCCCACAACACCAAACTTGGATTTGAACCACGCCTACGCTCAAGCCACGCCCAATCATATCCGCATATCCCCGCCCCTAATTAAACTGAAATCACGCCCCTCATAAATTAAGCGGTGCCCGATATGGTCAAGCCACGCCCCTTTTGCGACCTTCCAGTCACGCCTCTCTCTCCCATTGGCTGAGCCTCCAGGCCCCGCCCTTCCCCTCCCGGCACCCCCGGCAGTTCCAACATGGCGGCGCCGCCGTCGCGGCGGGGCCGGGCCCGGTAGTTCCCGGTAGATCTCGGAGGATCGCGGGGGTTCCTGGGCTTTCCCGCGGATCCCGCCGCCCCGATGGGGCCCGGCGGCCTCGCGGTGCTGCTGGCGGTGCTGAGTGGGCTGCGGTGAGCGGGGAACTGGGGAGACCGGGGGGTGGAAGGGACTGGCCCGGTGATGGGCCCTCACGGCAGCTCCTCTGTGCCCACAGCCCGGCGGCGTCGGCGGCGGCGGCGAGCGAGGAGCGGCCCGGTGAGCAGGGCAGGACCGGCGTTTGGGACGGTCTCGGGGGGCTCGGTCTGGTCCCGGGGGGCTCGGTCTGATCCCGGAGCTCGGTTCAGTTCCGGGGGCTCGGTCCGAGGTCCGGGGGGCTCGGTCTGGGGTCCGAGGGGCTCGGACCGGGATAGATCCGGGGCTGTGAGGCTGGACACGGACGGATCTGTCCGGTAGCGGGCTCCGGGGCTCTGTCCGGTACCGGGGCGCTCCCCGCCGGTTCCCGGTAACGCGATTCCCCCGCCCCGCAGCGAGCCCCGCGGTGGCCACGCCGTGCTGGCGAGTGGAGCAGTTCGTGGTTGCCCAGGAGTGCACGCGGTGCTCCGGCTTCGAGATGGTGAGTGCGGCTCCCCGGGCTCGGGTCCCCCCGTTATCCCGGGGTTCTCCCCGTGACCGAGCCCTCCGTGCCCCCGTTGGCAGAAAACGATCCCGGCGTGCGGCCCCACCGGCTTCATCGAGAAGATCAACTGCGCCTCGTCCCACCGGGATGAGTACAAGAGGTGGGGCCGGGAATGAACGGGATTGGGGCCGGGAATTAACGGGAACGGAGCTGGGAATTAACGGGATTGGAGCTGGGAATTAACGGGATCGGGGCTGGGAATTAACGGGGATCGGGGCTGGGAATTAACGGGGGATTGGGGCTGGGAATGAACGGGGGATTGGGGCTGGGAATTAACGGGATCGGAGCTGGGAATTAACGGGGGATCGGGGCTGGGAATTAACGGGATCGGGGCTGGGAGTTAACGGGGATCGGGGCTGGGAGTTAACGGGGATCGGGGCTGGGAATTAACGGGGATTGGGGCTGGGAATTAACGGGGGATCGGGGCTGGGAATTAACGGGATTGGAGCTGGGAATTAACGGGGGATTGGGGCTGGGAATTAACGGGATAAGGGTTGGGAATTAACGGGATCGGAGCTGGGAATTAACGGGATCGGGGCTGGGAATTAACGGGGGATCAGGGCTGGGAATTAACGGGATTGGAGCTGGGAATTAACGGGGGATTGGGGCTGGGAATTAACGGGATAAGGGTTGGGAATTAACGGGATCGGAGCTGGGAATTAACGGGATCGGGGCTGGGAATTAACGGGGGATCAGGGCTGGGAATTAACGGGATCGGAGATGGGAATTAACGGGATCAGGGCTGGGAATTAACGGGGGATCGGAGCTGGGAATTAACGGGATCGGGGCTGGGAATGAACGGGATGGGAGCTGGGAATTAACGGGGATCAGAGCTGGGAATTAACGGGATCGGGGCTGGGAATTAACGGGGGATCGGGGCCAGGAATTAACGGGATCGGGGTTGGGAATTAGCGGGATTGGAGCTGGGAATTAACGGGGTATTGGGACCGGGAGATCCCGGGATTGGGGCTGGGAGATCCCAGGATCGTGGCTGGGAATTAACGGGGGGATCGGTGCTGGGAATTCCATCAGGGCCGGGAATTCTTGTGACATTGGAGCTGGGAATTCCAGGGGGATCAGGACCAGGAATTCCCGGGGGATCGGGGCAGGCGATGGGGCTGGGAATTCCCATGTGATGGATGGAGCATCCATTCATCCATTCATTCATTCATTCATTATCCCCCCGGGCCGGGCCGCAGCTGCCGCTCGGCCGCGCTGGAGGCTCAGCGCTTCTGGCGCTTCGTGGGCTCCGCTCTGGGCGTGGCGGCGGCGGCAGCGGCGCTCGTGGTGCTGCGGCAGCGCGTGCTGGACCGGCGGGCGCTCGAGAAGGTCCGCAAGCAGATCGAGTCCATTTAGCCGGAGGCTCCCGAGGGCTCGGAGCCGGGAATTCCGCTGGCCCGGAGCGCTGGGAGGAGAGGCAGCCCCGGCTTTGCTGCCCGGACCTGGAGTCGTGCTGGGATCTGCCCTGGGCAGCATCCAGGGCATCGCCTGGAGCGGGTGTGGAATAAATCCCTGGGTTTGTCCTTTTGGGGGGGATCGCCGTGCCCCCCAGCACCGGGATCTGCTCTGGGATCATCCTCCAGGAGAGGGATGTGGAATAAATCCTGGTCATGGTTCTTGGAGTGAGGCTGTGGTTGTTTTCTTGGGGGGATCCCCATTTATTCCAGGGCTGAGGGTCCCCAGGGGGTTGAAATGTGGAATAAATCCCAATCCATGTTTGGCCTTTGGAGGTCCCCCCGACATTCCATGGGGTGCAAACACAGTTCAGGTTTATTCTGGAACGTTCCCCCATCACATCTCATCCCCGTGTCCCCGTGTCCCTCCTGTCCCCGCGTCCTGCCTGGAGGAATTGGTGCCCGGATCCCTTTGGAGGGCGGGAATTCCATCCCCAGGCCCCTCCCCGGCTCCGTCCTCCGCTCCCGGTCCCGGCTCTGGCCCCGACATCCACCGGGGGAACGGGAATTCCGCGGCCGCTCCCGGTTCCCGCCTCGTCAGGATGTTCCTGGAGATCACTGCGGGAACGGGGACACCGATGGGGCGGGAGGGGCTGTCCCGGTTCCCATCCCGGTGCTCCCGTTACTTCAGGCCATTCCCGCCCCCCCTCCCGGTGCTCCCGTTACCTCCGGTGGGCCCGAGGCCGTCCCGGTTTCCGTCCCGGCGGAACGGGCTGGAGCTGGGCAGCAGGATCAGCCCCAGCGACAGGAACAGGATCTGCGGGAGGGACGGGAGCCGTGAGCCCCGGAGCGGGACCGGGAGGAACCGGGAGGGTCCCGGAGGGGCCGTACCAGGACACAGGTGCCGGTCTGAGCGGGCTTGGTGGAGGTTTCCTTGATCAGCGCCTGGAGCTGCCGCAGGAGAGACCTGCGGGAACGGGGGTCAGCTCCGTGTCCATCCCGGTGCCCCATCCCGGTGCCCCATCCTGGTCCTCCATCCCGGTTCCGTGCCCATCCCGGTGCCCCTTCCCGGTGCCCCTTCCTGGTGCCCCATGCCCTTTCCAGTGCCCCATCCCAGCTCCGTGCCCATCCCGGTGCCCCATCCCAGTGGTCTGTGCCCATCCCGGCTCCATGCCCATCCTGGCTCCGTGCCCATCCCGGTGCCCCATCCCGGTGCCCCTTCCTGGCTCCGTGCCCATCCCAGTGCCCCTTCCTGGTGCCCCATGCCCTTCCCGGTGCCCCTTCCCGGCTCTGTGCCCATCCTGGTGCCCCATCCTGGCTCCATGCCCATCTCGGTGCCCTTCCTGGTGCTCCATGCCCATCCTGGTGCCCCATCCTGGCTCCGTGCCCATCCCAGTGCCCCATCCCGGTGCTCACCCGTTGCTCGTTTCCAGCTCCTGCACCTTTTTCCGCAGCTCCTGGTTCAGTGCCGAGCACGCGGCCGCCCTGCCCGGACAGACAGAGGGACAATGACCGGGAAAGGGGCACACCGGGATAACGGGAACGCCGGGATAACGGGAATGTCGGGATAACCGGGACCCCACCTGCTCTCCAGCTCGTCCAGGTATTCCTTCTTCCTCCTCCGGCTGTCCTGCGCCGATTGTTTGTTCCGGATCTTTCTCCGCACCTTTTTCAGGAGCCGCTCCTGGGCCTGGGGCACCGAGGGGTCACTGCTGTGCCCCCTCCCCCCCCCCCCGGTGCCACCGAGCCCCCCGTGTGCCCCCCGGCCGTACCTGGGTGAGGGGCAGCGCCCCGGGCAGGGTCACCCCCTCCTGTGCCAGCAGCCGCTGCTCCTCCTCCGTCAGCCGGAGCTGCGCGACACGGGGGGAATGGGGGGAATGGGGGTAAACTGGGGGGACTGGGGGGAACTGGGGTGAGCTGGGGGAATCTGGGGGTGAACTGGAGGGACTGGGGGCGAACTGGGGTAAAGTGGGGGGGTCCAGGAGTGAACTGAGGGGGTCTGGGGATGAGCTGGGGAGGTCTGGGGGTGAACTGGGAGGTCTGGGGTCGAACTGGGGGGGTCTGGGAGGGAACTTGGGGGGTCTGGAGGTGAACTGGGGGAGCTGGGAGTGAACTGGGGAGGTCTGGGGGTGAGCTGGGGGGTCCGAGAGTGAACTGGGGGGGAGTCCGAGGGTGAGCTGGGGGGACTGGAGTGAACTGGGGGGGTCCAGGGGATCAGCTGGGGAGGTCTGGGGACAAACTGGGGGGACTCGGGGTGAACTGGGGGGGACTAGGGTGAGCTGGGGGGGGGTCTGGGAGTGAACTGTGGGGACTGGGGCAAACTGGGCGGGGGTCCAGGAGTGAACTGGGGGAGTCTGGGGGTGAACTGGGGGGGTCCAGGGGCAAACTTGGAGGGGTCGGGGAGTGAACTGGGGGCTCCGGGTGGGAGCTGGGGGATCTGGAGATGAGCTGAGGAGGTCTGGGGATGAACTGGGGGTGTCTGGGGGTGAGCTGGAGGGGTCTGGGGGCGAACTGGGGGATCTGGGGAGGTCTAGGGGTGAACTGGGGGGTCCGGGGATGAACTGGGGGGGTCCGGGAGTGAACTGGGGGATCTGGGGGCGAACTGGGAGCACTGGGAGCAAACTGGGGGATCCGGGGATGAGCTGGGGAGGCCCGGAGTCGAACTGGGGGGACCGAGAGTGAACTGGGGGGGGGGGGGGGGTCCGAGGGTGAGCTGGGGATCTGGGGATGAGCTGAGGGGGTCTGGGGGTGAAATGAGGGGACTGGGAGCAAACTGGGAGATCTGGAGATGAACTGGGAGGGTCCGGCAGTGAACTGGGAGGGTCCAGGGGCGAACTGGGGGGGTCCAGGGATGAGCTGTGGAGATCCAGAGTCGAACTGGGGGGACCGAGAGTGAACTGGAGAGGGGTCCGAGGGTGAACTGGGGGGGTCCGAGACTGAACTGGAGGGTCAGGGACTGAATTGGGGGGGTCTGGGGGCAAGCTGGGGGTTCCGGGTGTGAGCTGGGGGTGCAGGCACTCACCGCGGGCTGGGGGTCGGGCTGCGGGGCCAGCTGCACGCCGGGGAGCAGCGAGGGGTGCAGGGGCGCGCTGAGGTCACAAACCACCTCCAGCAGCACCGGCGGGGGCCCCTCGGGCCGGGGCGGCTCCGGCCCGGTGCCGAGCCCGCAGGCGATGTCGGGGTTCACCGTCAGCCCCAGCAGCTCCTCTGTGCCGCTGCCCTGTGGGGACACCGGGCCGGGGTCCGTGACGGGACCCCCGCGACATCCCGGGGTCCCCGGGGGGGTCCTGCCCGCCCGCGCCCCTCCCGCCCCCACTCACATCATCCTCCGGGAGCGTCAAGATCTGGAAGCCCAGCACCGGCACCGGGAGCGAGGCGGGATCCGGGAAGAGCCCGTCGGGCTCCGGGAGCTCCGGTGCCTCCATTGGGGTTCCCTGGGGATCCCTCGTGCCCCGAGCCCCGGGGATGAACCCCCTGCGGGTCCCCCGGTCCCCGGTGGTGCCGCCGCCTCCGCCCGGTGCCGGCGCCGGGCACCAGGATCTCCGGGATCCCGGGGAACGCGGCCAAGTCCCGCCCCGTGCCGGGAAGGGCCGGGATCATCCCTCCCCCCGCGGGGCTCAGGGCTCCGGCCGCGCTACCGGGACATCGGGGGTACCGGAGGGGTGCGGCTGCCCCGGTACCGCGCCCGGAGGGTCTCGCGGGGCAACCGGGAACGGGGGAACCGGGCTTGGGGCAGCTCGGTACCGGAGCCGGTGCCCCCCGCGCCCCCTGGTAACGGAGTTGGGGTGGAGAACCAGGGAGATGCCCCCGGTAACGGGGTCCGGGAGTGCAGGAACGGGGAGATCCCCCCGGTAACCGGGGCATTCCCCCGCCCCGCCCGGCCGAGCGGACACGTGCGCGCTCCCGGGGCCGCGGGGCCGCGCGGGCTCCACTCGATCCCCATTGGCTGCGTCGCGCGTCAATCAGTGACGTAAACGGGGATCCCGCATCGCTATTGGCTGAGCTGGTGGCGCTGCCGCCCCCCGGAGTTCCCGGGACGCCGTTGGGATGCGGCGGGCGGTGAGTGCGGGGCGGGGGGAGCGGGGGTCCCGTCGGTTCCGTCCTCGGTTCCGTCCTCGGTTCCGACCCCCGTTCCTGTCCTCGGTCCCGGTTCCGATCCCAGTCCCTGCAAAATCGATCCTTGACTCCCGGTCCCGGTCCTTATTTCCCGATCCCCGCTCGGTTCCCGGTTCGCAATCCCGGTTCTTGATCGTGGTCGCAGTCCCGGTCCTTGATCCCGATCGCGGTCGTGGTCCCCGGTCGCGCTCCTTGACCTCTAACGCGGTCTGTGGTCCCAAGTTCCCCATCCCGGTGCCCGATTCCGGTCCCGGTCCTTGTTCCCATTCCGGTCCTTGTTCCCATTCCGGTCCTTGTTCCCATTCCGGTCCCTCCCCGCCGCCCTGTCCGCGTCCCGGGGCCCCCGGGCGGGGGGGGTTCGGTGCCGGGTGAGTCACCGGGGCCGGGGGCGGCTCTGACCGGCCCGTCCCGTTCCAGCCCCGCTTCCCGGGGATGCGCAGCGCGGCTCGGAGCTTCCCCGGCGGCTGCGGGCGCTGAGCACCGGGAGCACGATGGACACCGGCATCGGGGACACCGGCACCGGGGCCTCGCTGGCCTGGAGCCCCGGGGCGGCCTGGCAGCCCCCGCCCGGGCTGGGGGTGAAGTTGGGGTCGCTGGTGCTGCTGCTGCTGCTGCCCCTC